>NW_027203339.1:0-84431 GCF_024711535.1 Dipodomys merriami
AGAATTCTTCTAAACATATGCAAAATTCTCTTGTTCCATATTTCTTAGTGAATGCATTTTCTCTGTATATTATATGTTAATGAGAAAACCAAATGTAAGTAAATATATACTTAATATAGTTTTCTGATTCAAAGTATATTTCTATAGTTCAGTGTTTGCCTAGTATGTGCATTTGTGAAAATTCCAAGGAAACACACACACACACACACACACACACACACACACACACAATTTAATATATGAAATGAAAAGTGACTGTGATTCACACAGTATATTTTTTGTTTTTTTTCAAAATGACACATTTTACCGTATCAAATACAGAATAGTTCAATTATTTAAAAATCAAATTTTAGTCACGTTTTATAATTTATGATCATTTTCACACTAACATATGAGCATAGTATATAACTATAATTTTAAAATATTATATTAACATTTTAACTTTTTATGTACGATATCAATAAAAAAAACAGTGTATTTTGTTCACAGGAGCAATTGAAAAACATTTTAATACCTAATGGAAACATAGGCCCCATGGTTTCCCTTTTTTGCAATAACTAGTATATGTCTGGGACAAGCAGAAAAGGTCAAAAGCTATGTATATATGAACAGATAAGATGATGTTAAGCAAAATGAACCCCATGATAGGGACACAAGTATTTTTTTCCTTTCTTGCTATTGTTTCTAACTTATTTATAAGGTACCATGTGATTTTTTTGGTTGCTTTTGATATTCCTCCCCCAAGGTATAACCCCTGATTTCACTGTATCTGATGTCGGTATAAGTTGGGGAGAGTAAGGGAAGAAACAAAATGTTTAAGTAGGGATACAGGTTGACCCATTGCAACAATGAGATGTACTAGAGCTATGTCAAAAAATGAACTTTACAATTCAGACAGTGATGGAGGTAGGATAGTTGGGGAGGTGGGAATGAAGGGATGGTAGGGGAAAAACAAAGGTGGAGGCAACAATGCTTGATAAGAAATGTATTCATTAACCTGCCCATGTAACTGTAACCCCTCTTTACAGTATCTTCACCATATAAAACTTACTTAAAAAATTGTGCTATATTCTATGTTAGAGCTCAGCCTTTTTTGTCCTTCCTTCGTTCCTTCCTTCCTCCCTTCCTTCCTTTTGTGTATTGAGGATCAGAGTTACTGAGTCAGGGCAAAACATTTGCTTAATTGGCACTCTTTCCATTGAGCCATGCCTCCAGCATTTTTTGATTATTTTATTATATGGGGTTTAAGCTGGCTTCAGAGCTCAACGTACTGATAATCTGGGCTTACAAGCAATGGACAGAACTCTACATTTCTGTTTTTATGACATACATAATGTTAATTACAACTGAGTCACTGAATATTCAAATCTTTTAAGTTATTTTTAGGTAGAAATTCTTGATTCATTTATGCTGAGAAAGTGCCATAATTCCATTTCCCTTATTTAGTTGACTTGCTGTTTTAATTAGCTATTCAGGCATATGAAACCTCAGTTTTTTTTGCAGCTCAGGTGAGATATACAAAATGTGTAATAAATATTTTTAACATTTGCTTCTACATTAAAAAATAGTGTTCCTATGAGTTACGTTCTTTTCTTTTTGTGAATCATTCACATAGATCCATCCATGGTCTTATATTCATTTATATCTAGAAAATAATATCTACAAAATTCTGAGCAGTGTTGCTGATTTTTGTTTCTTTATCAAGTAGTGCAGAATGAAATTCAATACTATTTTATTATCCCAATTATTTTTTTTAAGATAGTATTTTTTTTATTGTCAAGGTGAGTTACAGATTGGTTACATTTACAGAAGTAAGGTGGTAAGTGCATTTCTTGTCAAACATTTTACCCCTTCCTTCATTTTTCTCTTACTTCCCTCCCCCACCCCACCCCTCAAGTTGTACAGATGATCATTTCCAACATATTGTCTTGTGTATATTGCTCTTGCATTAGTTCTTTGTCTCACCATTCTGTTGTTCCCCTTCCCTTTCCTAATTCAAATAAATGTATATATAATACTAAGATACCAAAATCTAATACAGTTACAACAGGGGACAAATGTAGTGGGAAGAACATACAAAAGAAACAAAAAAAGTCACGTAGACATTAAAAACAACAACAACAAACACACTTCTAGTGTTCATGTCTTGGAGTTCATTTCACTTAGCCTCATCTTCTATGGGCATACATACGTAGCTATGGAGCCATCTTGTTTAAACTGCATTATTTGAAACACACATACATGCCTATAGGTTTGTATACCTCTCCCCCACAGATAATTATAATACTACCATTATACTGTATTTTAGGTAGTATGTTTCAGTTTTTGAGGATTTTCTCTTCATGTCTTTTCAGTGACTAGCAAATTTCCAAGAAATGCTTAGAAATTATTTGAAGAATGAATGACAAAAAGTGAAATGAGCTAATATTTTTGTGAATATCATATGCACATGTCTTTTAGAATGTATGCACAAAGTTTTTCTCTAAGAGATGTGTCTTTGTGTTTTGTTTTTATTTTATTTTATTTTATTTGTGAACATACTGTACAGAGGACTTACAATTACATGGGCAGGATAATGCATACATTTCTTACGAAGCATTGCAGCCTCCTCCTTTGTTTACCCTTCACATCCCTTACCAGCCACCCGCCTCCCCCCCATCACAATCCTATTCCTTCCCCCCCCCCCCAGCACCGACTTTGTAAAGCTCATTTTGGACATGACAACTTGTACTTCTCATTGTTGAAACAGGTCCACCTGTATCCTTAAACAACTGTTTTTTCCCCATCTCTTCCACAAGTTATACTGACATCAAATATAGTGAAAGCAGGGGTTATACTGTGGGGGACGGACATACAAAGCAACAAAGGGATAATCTTATAAATGCGTTAGAAACACATGCATGAAAGAAAAAAACATTAAAATACACATCTAAGGGTTCATTTTCCTGACATCACATTAACTGACCTTTTCCACTTGACTCATACATCTACTAGATATTGCAAATAAGGGAAACCATGGGACCTATGTTTCTTTGGGCCTGGCTTACTTCACTTAATATAATTTTTTCCAAGTTTTTCCATTTCCTAACAAATGGGGCAATGTCATTCTTTCTGATGGAGGCATAGAATTCCATTGTGTATATATACCATATTTTCTTGATCCATTCATCTACTGAGGGGCATCTGGGTTGGTTCCATATCTTAGCTATGGTAAATAACGCTGCAATAAACATAGTTGTGCTGGTAGCTTTAGTGTGGTCTTGTTTGTAAACATTTGGGTAAATGCCCAAAAGTGGGATTGCTGGGTCATAGGGGAGTTCTATGTGAAGTCTTTTGAGGAACCTCCATACTGCTTTCCAAAGTGGTTGAACAAGTTTACATTCCCACCAACAATGAAGTAAATTTCCTTTCTGTCCACATTCCCTCCAGCACCTGTTGTTGTTAGAGTTCTTGATTTTTGCCGTTCTAACAGGAGTGAGGTGATATCTCAATGTTGTTTTGATTTGCATTTCTTTTATGGCTAGGGATGTTGAACATTTCTTCATGTGTCTATTGGCCATCCTTCTTTCTTCTTCAGAGAAGTTTCTCTTTAAGTTTTTCGCCCACTTATTTATTGGGCAGTTGTTTCTTTGAGGATATTTTAGATATGAGACCCTTGTCCGCTGTATGGCTAGTAAAGATCTTCTCCCAATCCGTGGGTTTTCTATTGATCCTGCTAGCTATGTCAATTGCCCTGCAGAAGGTCTGCAATTTTATGCAGTCCCATTTGTCCAACCTTTCTTTGATTTGTTGTGTTTCCGGGTCTCTATTCAGAAAATTTCGGCCTGAGCCAAGGAGACCTAGGGTTTCTCCTATTCCATCCTGTAATGTTTTCAGAGTGTCTGCTTTGAGTTCAAGGTCTTTGATCCATTTGGAGTTGATTCTGGTGCAGGGTGATATAGAAGGATCTAGCTTAAGTTTTCTTAGGAAAATTTTGCCAGCACCATTTACTGAAGAGGTTGTCTTTCTTCCATTCTATTGTGTTAGCTCCCTTATCGAAGATTAGATGGCTATAGGTCTGTAGGTTCATTTCTGGGTTTTCAATTCTATTCCATTGGTCCTGAGGTCTGTTCTTATGCCAATACCAAGCTGTTTGGATTACTATGGCTTTATAGTAGAGTTTGAAGTTTGGTATTGATATTCCACCAGCAGTGTTCTTTCCATTGAGGAGCGTTTTTGCTATTCGGGCTCTTTTACTTTTCCATATGAATTTTTGGATTGCTTCTTCTATTACCTTGAAGAATGAGGTTGGAATTTTGATAGGTGTTGCGTTGAATTTGTAGATAGCCTTGGGAAGAATTGCCATTTTCACGATGTTAATCTTTCCAATCCAGGAGCATGGGAGGTTTTGCCATTTTTTGAGTTCTGTTTTGATTTCTTTTTTTAAGGTTTAAAAGTTTTCATCATAGAGATCCTTCACTTCTTTAGTTAAGTTAATTCCTAGGCATTTTATTTTTTGTGGGGCTATTACAAGTGGAGTTGCTTTCCTAATTTCAACCACACTTTTCTCATTGTTGGCATAAAGAAAAGCTATTGTTTTTGGGGGTTAATTTTATAACCTGCCACTTTGCCAAAGTTTTGAATCAGCTTGAGTAATTTGGGAGTGGAGTATATGGGATTCTTTAAATACAAGATCATGTCATCTGCAAAGAGGGAGAGTTGTATTTCTTCTTTCCCTATTTGGATTCCCTTTATGTCTGCATCTTGTCTTATTTCTGTATTGAGGCATTCTAATACTAGTTTGAAGAGAAGTGGAAAGAGTGGACATACTTGTCTTGTTCCTGAGTTAAGAGGAAATGGCTTTAGTTTTTCACCATTAAGTATAATGTTGGCTGTGGGTTTGTCATATACAGCCTTTATTGTATTGAGGAATGTTCCATGGATTCCTAATTTTTCCAAAACCTTCATCATAAAGGGGTGTTGGATTTTGTCGAATGCTTTTTCTGAGTCTATTGAAATAACCATGTGGTTCTTGTTCTTGCTCCTGTTGATGTGATGAATAATATTAATTCATTTGCGTGTATTGAACCAGCTTTGCATCCCTGAAATGAATCCTGTCTGATCGTGGTGTATGATTTTTGGATGAATTGTTGAAGTCGATTGGCCAAAATTTTGTTGAGAAGTTTTGCATCAATGTTCATCAAAGTAATGGGTCTATAGTTCTCTTTCTTTGATGAGTCCCTGCCCGGTTTTGGGATGAGGGTTATGATGGCTTCATAGAATGTGTTCAGTAGTGAGCTTTCTCTTTCAATTTCATTGAAGAGTTGGAGGAGAATTGGTGTGAACTCTGCTTTGAAGGCCTTGTAAAATTCCGCTGTAAAACCATCTGGTCCTGGACTTTTCTTAGCTGGGAGGTCTCTTATTGCTGTTTCTATTTCAATGCTTGATATGGGACTGTTAAGATAGTTTAACTCTTCTTGGTTTAGTTTTGGCATGTCAATATTTGCTAGGAAGAGGTCCATTTCTGTCAAGGTCTCAAACTTATTAGCATAAAGTTTTGAGAATTATTCCCTTATAATGTGCTGAATCTTGGTTGTTCCCGTGGTGATGTTTCCATTCTCATCTCTGAGTTTACTAATTTGGGTGTGTTCTCTTCTTTTTCTGATAAGATTTGCTAAGGGTCTGTCAATTTTGTTAAGTTTTTCAAAGAACCAACTCTTTGTTTTGTTGATTCTTTCTATAGTTTTTTTGGATTCTAATTCATTTAATTCTGATTTAATTTTGATTATTTCTTTCCGTCTACTGGATTGGGGTTTATCTTGCTGCTCTTTTTCAAGGAGGTTTAGATGTGTCATTAAATTGCTAGTTTCAGATCTCTCCAATTTGTTGATGTAGGAGCTCAGAGCTATAAACTTGCCTCTGAGTACTGCCTTTGCTGTGTCCCAGAGGAGCTGGTAATTTGTGTGTTCATTTTTGTTGAATAGCATGAACATTTGAATTTCCTTTCTAATCTTTTCCATGACCCACACTTGATTCAGCAATGTGTTGTTCAGCCTCCATGTGATACCGGACTTTCTTTGGTGGCTTTTGGTGTTGAGTTCTAATTTTATTCCCTTGTGGTCAGAGAGAATGCAGGGTATAACTTCAATGTTTCTGAATTTAGACAAGTTGCTTTGTGGCCTAGAATGTGGTCTATTTCAGAAAACGTTCCATGTGCTGCTGAGAAGAACGTGTATTCTGATTCTGCTGGGTGAAATGTTCGGTAAATGTCAGTTAAGTCTAGTTGATCTATGCAGCTGTTTAGATATGCGGTGTCTCTGTTGAGTTTTTGCCGAGTTGATCTGTCTAGTGGGGAGAATGGTGTGTCAAAATCCCCAACAATTAATGTCTTTGGATCTATATGGGATTTGAGGGAAAGTAGAGTTTCTTTGATAAATTTGGGTGCTCCATTGTTTGGCGAATAGTTATTTAGGATTGTAATATCCTCCTGAAGGAGAGATCCTTTAATTAGTATGTAGCGACCTTCTTTATCTCTTCTCATGAATTTTAATTTGAAGTCTATTTTATCTGATATTAGGATTGCAACTCCCGCCTGTTTATGAGGGCCGTTAGCTTGGTAGATTTTGTTCCAGCCTTTAACATTGAAAATGTGTTTGTTTTTACGGGCAAGATGTGACTCCTGCAGGCAGCAGATAGAAGGGTCTTGTTTTTTAATCCAACAAGACAGTCTATGTCTCTTAATTGGAGAGTTCAGTCCGTTAACGTTAAGAGATAGGACTGAGAGGTATTTGGGAGTTCCTGCCATGTTATCTACCTTCTTGGGGGCTGTGAAAACTGGGTTCTTCCTATGGTTCTTGGATTCTCCGTTTGGGTGCAGTTTGTTGGCCTTTATTGTGGTCTTGTTGGTTTTCTATGTGTAGGACATCTTTAAGAATCTTTTGTAGGGCTGGTTTGGTGGAGATATATTGTTTCAATTTTTCTTTGCTGTGGAAGTTTTTTATTTGGCCTTCAGTTATGAAGGAGAGTTTAGCTGGGTGCAGTATTCTTGGTTGATAGTTGTTTGTTTTTAGGGCATGGCATACATCATTCCAGGCTCTTCTTGCTTTGATTGTCTCTGCTGAGAAATCTGAGGTGATTCTAATTGGTTTCCCTTTATAGGTGATTACCCTTTTCTCCCTGACAGCTTTAAGGATCTTTTCCTTGTTCTGAGTTGATCCTGTGTGTATTATAATGTGACGGTGGGATGTCCTATTCTGGTCTGGTCTATTTGGGGTTCTAAAGGCTTCTTGTATCTGAATAGGCCTATCTTTTTGCATGTTTGGGAAGTTCTCTGCTAGGATCCTGTTAAACAAATTTCCTAGACCATTAACTTCTGTTTGTAGGTGCTCCTCTACACCCATTATCCTTAAGTTAGGCCTTCTGATGGTGTCTTCCAGGTGTTGAATAGATCTATCATATTTCTTGGACTTGTCTTGGATGGTTGTATGTTCTTTCTCTATAATATCTAGGCTGTCTTCAATCCCTGAGATTCGATCTTCTGCATGGTCTAACCTGCTGTCAAGACTCTCTACTTTGTTTTTTATCTCTTTTCCTTCTAATTGGTCAGCTTTGATGCCTTCAAGTTCTTTGTTGAAGCTCTGTTTTAGGTCTTGTATGAATCTCTTTACTTCCTTAATTTGGTGTTCAGTGTTTGTCCTCAAATCACTTAGTTGATTGGATATGGTTTCTTTGGACTCCCATTCCTTCTGTTGGGTTCCATTCAGCATTCCCTTTGTGGTCTCCCTGACTTCCTTCAGCTCTTTGTTAATGGATTCTATGGATGCCTTTAGTGATCTTTGTGTGTTCTCTACCTGGTCTCTCAATTCCTGTATTACTCTTTGTTTAGCTTCCTCACGTTCGTGGGATTCCTGCAGTTCTCTTTGAGTGTTCTCAGCCTGCTCACGCCATTCCTCCCTTTCTCTTTGAGTATTCTCAAGTTGTTCACGCAAATCCTGTATCAGTTTTTGAGTAGCTTCCTCACGCTTATAATATTCCTGTATAAACTTCTGGGATGCCTCCTCTCTCTCCCTCTCACGCTCATACAGAGTCCTTTGTAAGTTGTCAAGCTTCTCATTTATCATGTTTGCCACCAGTGTTTGTAGAGCTATTTGGGAACTCTCCTCTGGATTGTTCATTATCTGATCTGACCCCTGATTATCAAGATTGGGAATTGAGAGACCCGAATTTGCCATTTTTCATGTGTTTTTCCGGCTTACTCTGCCCATTTGAGATGAAGATAGCACCAGTTTTGTGCTAGAACACTATCTTAAGGCAACCATCAACCAGTTTGCATTTGTACAGTCAATAGTCTACAGATACAATCTAGTTCAACAGATACATCTATTCAACATCAAACAACTATATTTTAAAGGACTTCGAACCGCAGAAAAGAATTTGGAAAACCAGAAATTATTAGGATTAGGGAGAGATGTGGGTAAAAAATAGGAATAGATTGGTGTGGGGAGGCACAGGGAGAGTTAACTATGTCCTAATCACAATGCAGGAAATGGGTTGGGTAGGATGCAAGTAGAGAGAGAGAGAAAAAGAAGAGAGGGATAGGGGAATGAAAAGAGACCAGAAAAAAATAGAATCGTAAAAATTAATGTTATTATAGAGATTAAAAGACCATCTATTTAGAGAGGAATGTGTAGATGTTGAGAGAAAGGAAGGGACATAGAGGAGATGTGAAAAACTTTAAGGATGGGAAAGGGAGAAGAAAGGATCAGAAGTTCAGTAGAGCTAGACAAAAAAACAAAAAGATAATTAAGAAAGAAAGAAAAAGAGAAAGAAGATAAGAAAAGAAAGGAAAACGCTCATTCACATATTCCTAAAATAAAAATTATAAGAGAAAGAAAAAAAAAGTTTTTGGAAATCAATTATTTTTTCAGAAGAGGCAAAAATTAGAGATTAATAAAAGTTTTAGAAGAGAATAAAAAATTATATATATATATATATATATATATATATATATATATATATATATAAGGTAACAAAAAACAAAAAACAAACCAAAAAAAAAAAAAGAAAAGAAGAAGAAAAAAAAAGAAAATAAAAAAGTCCTTTGATTTTGGGGGGGGGGGGAGGGGTGGGAAGAAACCTGTATCTTCCTTTTGTCTGTAACCAGCCTTTTGTTGGAGTCTCTGGTCAGCTTGAAGTCCTGTGGCTTGATTGGTTTCGTAAGTCGGTTTGTTGGAAGAGGCAGAAAAATGCTCTGCTTTATCCCAGATTTTGAGATCCCCCTCCCAGGTTAGTTTTCTAGGAGGGTGATCTGCTTTGAGAATCACAAAAGAGGGGGATGCAGTGGTGAGGCTAGGTTCTGGGTTGAGTTGAGGCCATTCAATAATCAGTAGCTTTTTCCTGGGGCTGTTTTGTGCAAAAAAAAAAAAAAAATCTCCCAGAGCCCAGCCTGGAGCCGTTCTCAGGGATTCTGTTTTTCAATTGATTGTTGAGGCTGCTAGAGGGAGGGGCAGCCTCTCGCTCTGGTTACCCAGTGAGGGAAGCCACTGCAATGGCTGGCGCCTGAGCTGGGTGACTTTTCCCTGGATGGAGCCTAGTCTGGCAGGTCACTTCGCCATTAAGTTCTTGTGACCTGCTAAATGACTCGTTTTATTCCAAGGCCTGGGTTGGAGCTGGCAGCTCCTCGGAGCTTTGTCGGTATCCAAAATGGAGATCACTGGTGCTGGGGGGGGGAGGGGTGGCCTTCCCTCCTCTGCTCCCTGAGAAGGAGTGAGGATGTCGGGCTTCTACTCACCCCGAGTCTTGGATCCTGGGTCGTCTCTGGTCTGCAAGCTGCAGGATGAAGATGTCTGCTCTTTGTTGGTTCTTGCTGGTGTTGAGTAGAATTCGCTCGCCCGCTGCATCTGGCTCCTTCGTCCCGGACTCTCTGTGTGAGCACTCAGGTATGGCCCCGGCTACAGTCTCCGCCGCTTGCGACCCTGCTGCCGACGCCGCCGGGGCGGCTGCTGTCGAGCAGTCAGATGTGTCTTTTTGCCTTGGCTTCCCCTCTCTTGTCTAACTCTCTGTCCTGTGATGGCACACTTGGTGTGATTCTCTGGCTTAGGACTGTTCACTGGAACTCTAAAACTGCTTTCTATGCGAGAGCTTGTTCAGATTACAGCTTCTCCTCCGCCATCTTCCCGGAACTCTTCCACAGCTTTTTAACAAACAGCATCTGAAGGTCAGAAGATTTATGCCCAAACTCACACAAGATAGCCACAAAGTAGCTGAGTCAGTTCAAGTAGACATTTTCAGGTCTAAGTATATCAATCTTTTCTCAATATCCTTCCACTGAAGAGAATAAAAATAGCTGTGCAGGATTTTGCATTGCTTGTCCTTGTCCCCTGATTAGTACAATTAACTTTTCTTCTTTCATAACAAATGTACTAGCTCAGGAATTGTATGTACTGTAGCAGCGAAGATCTCGTTTAGCTCAGGTCATAAATTACCCACTAGTAAAATTTTGTAGTCCCATGGAAAAAAATAATTTGGGTATTTCACTGTAATAAGACATAGACATAGTTGTAATGTTTACTCAAAACTTGTCTATAAAATTTTAATTAAATATGTACAGTATCATCATTGATTTTGTTCCTACAATATCATGGTTACATAACAGTTGTATTTAATTTTCTTTCCTGAAAATCACTTTGGAATCATGCTAATTTGAAGTCGACCTCTTCTTTTCCAAAATCATACTAACAATTTTGCATGAGGTTCGGTTGGCTCAATCTCCTTGTAAATGTGAAACAAATTACTAGAAAATACAAGTGTCATCACTCAAAGGAAAAGTTATTGAAGTTTAAAGATTAAACAAACAAAAACTATTAATCTTTCTAGTTTTAGATAATTGGGTGCAATTCAATAATGAAAACAAATTTCCTTCAACCCTTGTCAAAAGGTGAATATTTGCTCTCCATCTTCCTAATCATTTAATTTTGGAGAAACCTATTGTGATTATGGTTGGTGTCTTTTAGGGAGCAAGAGGAAGACACACATTGGATGTGATGAGAAAGACATAAACTAAGATTTCTTTTTGGTTCTGATGACGTATTACAATCATTATACCACAACTGAAAGAATCAATACTTGTTTTAAGCAATATATTGAGATAATTGAGATAACTGGGTTTTAATGTTTGTACATTTTAGTGGATTGTAACATGAAATTTTCATATACTTAATGTACTTTGATGCTATTCAGCATTCCATTACTTTCTCTCATCCATTCTCTCTCCAGTGTAATTTTCTTTTTTTCTGGTTTGGGTGTAGGGCTAGAACTCAGGGCCTGAGGGCAGTCCTAAGATTGTTTGGCTCAAGGCTACCACTCTACCACTTTGAACCACAGTTTCACTTGCAGTCATTAAATGGTTAATTGGTGATAAGTATCTCATTTTTGTTGCCTGGGCTGGCTTTGAACCACAATCCTTATATCTCTGCTTCCTGGTAGATAGGATTACAGGCACAACCTACCAGCACCAGGCATAAATGGTCACCAATAGCAGTTGTTTCAGTGAATTCCACAGAAAGTCCTAACGTGGTATTGTCATAGGTTGAGTAGAAAATCCAAAATCTTCATCAAATTCAGAAATGTGTAGCCAATTCATGGACTATGAAAAAAATTGTTATATAATTAATTCATTTTTACCTCTTTTTTCTTTTTTTAAATTTTTTATTGTGAAAATATTGTACAGAGGGGTTACAATTACATGGGCAAGATAATGAGTACATTTCTTATCAAGCACTGTAGGCTCCTCCTTTATTTCCCCTTCCCATCCCTTCCCATTCTCTCCCCGTCCCCCCACCCAATCCTCCCCGCTCCTCAACTGCAACAAAGTTGTAAAGTTCATTTTTCGAAATAAAGACTTGTACATTTCATTGTTGCAATGGGTCCACCTGTATCCCTATTTAAATGATTTGTTTTTCCCTTTCCCCTCCACAAATTATACTGACATCAAATACAGTGAAAGCAGGGGTTATACTGTGGGGGAGGGACATACAAAGCAACAAAGAAATAATCTTATAAATGTGTTAGAACCAATTTCATGAAAGGAAAAAAAATCATTTGAATGCATATCTTAGGGTTCATTCCCCTAACATCACCTTATCTGACCTTTTCTGCTTGACTCAGACATATACTAGATATTGCAAATAAGGGAAACCATGGGACCTATGTTTCTTTGGGCCTGGCTTAGATCAATAGAAAGCCCACGGATTGGGAGAAGATCTGCACTAGCCATACAACGCACTAGGGTCTCATATCTAAAATATACCTGGAAGTCAAATAATTAAATCCCCCAACAACAAATCTTCAAAAAAACAACTTCCCAATAAATAAGTGGGCCAAAGAATTAAAGAGAAACTTCTCTGAAGAGGAAAGGAGGATGGCCAATAGACACATGAAGAAATGCTCAGCCTCCCTAGCCATAAAAGAAATGCAAATCAAAACGACATTGAGATACCACCTCACTCCAATTAGAATGGCAAAAACCAAGAACTCTAAAAACAACAGATGCTGGAGGGGATGTGGACAAAAGGGAACCTTACTTCATTGTTTGTGGAGTGTAAACTACTTTGGAAAGCAGTATGGATGTTCCTCAAAAGACTTCACATAGAGCTCCCCTATGACCCAGCAATCCCACTTTTGGGCATTTACCCAAATGTTTACAAACAAGACCACACTAAAGCTATCAGCACGACTATGTTTATTGCAGCATTATTTACCATAGCTAAGATATGGAACCAACCCAGATGCCCCTCAGTAGTTAATGGATCAAGAAAATGCAGTATATACACACAATTGAATTCTATGCCTCCATCAGAAAGAATGACATTGCCCCATTTGTTAGGAAATGGAAAGGCTTGGAAAAAAATTTTCCCTCTTTTTTCAATAACCAAATTACCCTCCCTCTCTTTCCACAGATAAAATTAGCTCTTCCTGTAAGACAACTGAGTAATAGAATTCTCAAAGAAATTCTCAGGATTTACAGCATAACCAAGTCCTTGTATTTTCATTTCGTTTTTTGAGTTAATTTAAAATATTCAAAATCAATTACCAGCATGAAATGAATATGTTATTATGTGTTAATATGCAGTGCTTCAATTTTTATTAGGTAGCTCTTAAAAATCAAAGTCTTATCCACATTGATATAGATACAAATGGCAAAAATTAGCCAAAAATTATGTCAAAGTAAGAAAATTGATTAAAAGATACTCTCCAAAGGCATATGAAAATGGTATTGAACTTTGAATTATGTTTATGTTGACCATGTAGTGAACTCTAGAAACTGGGTATTCAGAAAGTGATGTTTCAAAGTGGCACAAAGGAATAAGGGACAAATAGCAAGAAGAAGAAGAGTAGTAGATGGATATGTATTCATTGAAAATATCTGAAATATGGTTATATACTTTAATGAAATGAACCCCAAGATAAGAACACAAGTGTTTTTTCTTGCTTGCTATTGTTTCTAACATATTTATAAGATACCATGTGATTTTTTTTTGTTGCTTTGTATGTCCCTCCCCCACAGTATAACCCCTGTTTTCAATGTACTTGATGTTGGTATAATTTGGGGAGTGGAACAAATTGTTTATTTTCTTGTGGCTTCCACTTTATTCTAAAGTATTCATGGTGTAGTCCTTAATTCCAATGAGGCAAATATCCAAACTAGCATTTCTTAAACATAAGCTTATATGTAAAACATAAGGGATTTTTGTGAAGTACAGGATATAATCAGTTAGCCCAAGAGAAATAGGGATATAGGTTGACCTATTGCAACAATGAGATGTACAAGATATTCTGTCAAAAAACAAGCTTTACAATTTAGGTGGAGGGGGCTTGGGAAGAGGGAATATAGTTGTGGAGATCGGAGGGAATGGATGATAGGGGAAAAACAAAGGAGGAAGCAACAATGCTTGATAAGAAATGTACTCATTACCTTGTTCATATGATTGCAACCCCTCTGTACAATATTTTCACAATCAAAAACTTATTAAACACAGATAAAAACAAGAATAATGGAATATTTAGAACTAGAGAGTCTAGTATGAAGGCATACTATAGATGTCCTAAGCAAATATTGCAGTATTGTTGCAAAGCATGAAGTATAAGATGCCATTTTCTCTGTCACTTTTTGCTAAAATATTCAAATGAATATTTTAATTGTAATTCTTTAAAAGGAATGCAAGTATATGTATGTTTTTTATCATAAATGTAAAAACATACACATATGTTTTTTTTTAATCATAAATGTAAAAACATACACAGTCAGGCTTCAGTGTTTCACTCCTGTAACACTAGCTACTCAGAAAGTTGAGATTTGAGGATCACAGTTTGAAAGCTGCCAAGGCAGGAAAGTCTGTGAAACCCTTATCTCCAGTAAACTACCAGAAAGCCAGAAGTGGCGCTGTGGTTCCAGAGGTAGAGCACTAGCCTTGTGCTAAAAAGCTCAGGGACAGCACCTAAGCCTAGAGTTCAAGCCCCATGACCCTCAAGAAGAAGAAGGAGGAGGAGGAAGAGGAGGAGGAGGAGGAAGAGGAGGAGCAGGAGGAGGAGGAAGACAAGGAGGAGGAGGAAGACAAAAGAGGAGAAAGAAGAGGAGGAGGAGAAAGAGGAGGAGGAGGAAGAAGAAGAAGAAGAAGAAGAAGAAGAAGAAGAAGAAGAAGAAGAAGAAGAAGAAGAAGAAGAAGAAGAAGAAGAAGAAGAAAAGAAGAAGAAGAAGGAGGAGGAGGAGGAGGAGGAGGAGGAGGAGGAGGAGGAGGAGGAGGAGGAGGAAGAGGAGGAGGAGGAGGAGGAGGAGGAGGAGGAAAAGGAAGAGGAGGAAAAGGAAGAGGAGGAAAAGGAGGAGGAGGAGGAGGAGGAGGAGGAGGAGGAGGAAAAGGAAGAGGAGGAAAAGGAGGAGGAGGAGGAGGAGGAGGAGGAGGAGGAGGAGGAGGAGGAGGAGGAGGAGGAGGAGAAGGAGGAGGAAGAGGAGGAGGAGGAGGAGGAGGGGAAGAAGGAGGAGGGGAAGGATGAGGAGGGGAAGGAGGAGGAGGGGAAGGAGGAGGAGGGGAAGGAGGAGGAGGGGAAGGAGGAGGAGAAAAGAAAAACATACAAATTAGTATAGATATATTATTTGTAGATTACAAATCACAACATTTCTTGTTAAATTTTATAACTTTATTTTTAATACAAGCAATACATTTTAGTAATGTCTATCTATCCATTTGAAAAGTGCAGCTATGGAGAATGAAAATATTTAATTTAAAGGACTTTTAAAAATGAAAGTTAACATCTTTTGTCACTAAGAAGTACAGAAGTCATTAAGGAAACAATTACCTCAAGCACTTTGTCCCTTGGGAAGGACAAAATGAGGCAATTATATGGTAATCATGTTAGTCTATGGCTTTGGGCAGTATTGGGGAAATTTTCTTCACCAATATTAATATTTCATTATAAATGCTCATGACACTTGTTGTGATTTTTGACTCAGATTTGTATATGTGCCATTGAACTACAATCAAGTCTTGAAATCTATAACTAACTAAACCTAAAAAATGTATTTCAAATATCTTTATTCTATTCTATAAATCTTAATGAACTAAATTTTCTTTATCCTCAAATTGCTTCCAGCCAATTGAGAGCAATCTGCAACTTGTTTGTGAGAAGTGTTTACAAGCCCCTTAGGATTATCTAAAATTTCTTTCGCATTTTGTATTATTTTACTCTGCATCAGTTATATATTACATATGACATGATGCACGAGGCACACCATGTACACCACATACACACATACACACACACTCTTGAAAGCTATAACAAAAGCTACTTTGCAATTGGAGCTGGAATGTATTATGCAGTAATAAAAGGTACAGGGCTTTTGTAGGTGACAAGAAAGAACCTACAGTATGAATGTAACATTTATTTTATTATTTTATTTTATTTTATTTTATTTGTGAACATACTGTACAGAGGGGTTACAATTACATGGGCAGGATAATGCATACATTCCTTACCAAGGATTGTAGCCTCCTCATTTGTTTACCCTTCACCTCCCTTCCCAGCCTCCCCCCTCCCTCCCACCCAATCCTTCCCCCCCTCCCCCTCACCGACATTGTAAAGCTCGTTTTTGACATGACAATTTGTACTTCTCATTGTTGCAACAGGTCCACCTGAATCCTTAAACAACTTGTTTTTCCCCATCTCCTCCACAAGTTATATTGACATCAAATATAGTGAAAGCGGGGTTATACTGTGGGGGAGGGACATACAAAGCAACAAAGGAATAATCTTATAAATGCGTTAGAAACACATGCATGAAAGAAAAAAAACATTAAAATACATATCTAAGGGTTCATTTTCCTAACATCACATTATCTGACCTTTTCCGCTTGACTCATACATATACTAGATATTGCAAATAAGGGAAACCATGGGACCTGTGTTTCTTTGGGACTGGCTTACTTCACTTAATATAATTTTTTCCAAGTTTTTCCATTTCCTAACAAATGGGGCAATGTCATTCTTTCTGATGGAGGCATAGAATTCCATTGTGTATATATACCACATTTTCTTGATCCATTCATCTACTGAAGGGCATCTGGGTTGATTCCATATCTTAGCAATGGTAAATAATGCTGCAATAAACATAGTTGTGCTGGTAGCTTTAGTGTGGTCTTGTTTGTAAACATTTGGGTAAATGCCCAAAAGTGGGATTGTTGGGTCATAGGGGAGCTCTATGTGAAGTCTTTTGAGGAGCCTCCATACTGCTTTCCAAAGTGGTTCAACAAGATTACATTCCCACCAACAATGAAGTAAGGTTCCCTTCTGTCCACATCCCTTCCAGCATCTGTTGTTGTTAGAGTTCTTGGTTTTTGCCATTCTAATTGGAGTGAGGTGGTATCTCAATGTCGTTTTGATTTGCATTTCTTTTATTTCTAGGGATGTTGAGCATTTCTTCATGTGTCTATTGGCCATCCTTCTTTCTTCTTCAGGGAAGTTTCTCTTTAAGTCTTTAGCCCACTTATTTATTGGGCAATTGTTTCTTTGAGGACTTGTTGTTGGGGGATTTAATTTTTTGAGTTCTAAGTATATTTTAGATATGAGACCCTTGTCCGTTGTATGGCTAGTAAAGATCTTCTCCCAATCCGTGGGCTTTCTATTGATCTTGCTAGCTAGTAACATTTACTAAGGAGATTATATTTTACTCAAGGCTTGTCAACCCAAGGAATAAAAATTGGAAAATGTTTTAATATTATATTCCATTAAGTATGGCTTATGATCCAACTATTTCACTGAAAAGATAAATGGTCTATTGCCTAAATTATCATTGATAAAATTTATTTTGATAAGCTTTTAGTAAATTAATGTTAATAAATATATGACAAAGTACTACATTTGTATCAGAATGCACCTTGTTGTAGGGTTGAGTTATCATTCAGAAGAAGAATGCTTGTTTAGAGTTTACAAGTTCCTTAGCACCACAATCCCTAACACCACAAGAAAAATGAGATAGTAAACTATATTAAAATAATATAAATTTAAAATTATTTAAATTTAAAAATGTTTAAATTAATAATATCCATTTTGTGAGGGACATGGAAAAAGTACTCCACTTGGCTATACAAACTCACACTGTCGATTTAGGGAGCAATTGGATAAATTGTTCTACGTTTCAGTGGGGTCTTACACATCTTAAATATTCTTTTTTGAAAACCCAATAAATATATGTAACAAAAATATATGCACCAGTATAATTATGTCATGGGGTTCTCAAAAATGATGATAAAACTCCTTACATAAAAACTACTTTAATTCTAAAAACATAATTATTTTAAATAAAAATTTAGATCCTCTCAAACATAGTGTTACATGGCTACTATTACAAATTGCCACAAGTCTATTTGTTCAAACATTAGACATTTTCTCTGTCACAGTTCTTGGGATGACAATACAAAATTACTTTCACAGGGCCAAAGACAAGCTGTTACTAAGTCCAGCTTTCTTGAACAGCTCTAAAACGGAATCCATTACTTGCTTTTCTTGCCTCTGGGTTTGGCTGCTGCCTTCCTGCCTGTGGCTGCGCTACACACAGCATCTTCAAATCTGCCTGGTCGCTTCTACCTTTTCCACTTTGTGTGTCAAATCTTTGTCTTTTTTTCCCTTTATGAGATAACAAGTGGATTGCATTTTGGGCCCCTGGGAAATCTCTCCATCTCAATAGTTTATGTATCCACACGACAAAAAGACTTCACATAATTTATATCTTCTAGAAAGAAGGACCTGATGATATTTGAGGGTGATTTTAGCCTATTAAAATACAATAAATTTGTCTGTAAACTGTATATAAAATTGTACACACAATCTGAGAAAACATTACTAAGAACAATTAAAATACTTACTATTAGAAAGAGACAACACTGAGAAGCCGTGGCAACCAGTCTGTTTGCAATACTAGCTTAATTCCTACTAAATGTTGGAATATCGAAGATTGCATCTAATATTGTACATTAATGATTATTCCATTCATTGCCTTTTTCTTTATATCACTCTATCTTAAATTTTCTATCTTGTCTTACTTTGTACCATAATTTAAGGTTTTGATACTTAAGAGGAGGTATAAATTTTAATCTATATTTTAATAGTTCAGTGAATAAATATACTTCTGCATTGCTACTAGATATGCTACTTTGTTATCGGTTTGGATTTATCTTAAAAAGCCCTTGTTTGTGTTGTGTATATGGTTTCTAAATGCTTTATGTCTGTCTGAATTTAATTTAGTAAACTTTAACTGTGCTGATTGTTCGAATGGAAACGATGACATGATTTTCTTGTCATTTGAGAGCTGTATTAGATTTTCTAAAGAAAAAACGTGTTGTCAAAACAAATGCTGTCCTGGAAGAGAAGAATTGAAGCTGACAATATGTACCTTGACACATCCTAAGGTTCACCTCATGAGGTCAATCTCCAAGGAGACCATGACACCCAGCACCATTTTGAAAGATATAGTGATATTTCTTCACTTTAATAGGGAAGTAATCAAAATTCTGTGACAGGAGAAATGCAGTCATAACATTCAACTCATATCCTACAAGATTAAGAAAATTGAGGGAAGGAGTAAGACTGGGAGGGATGGGGAGAATGATGACTGTGGTTAAATTGATCAAGATGTGTTATATTCACAATCTGCTTTATTGAATGACAACATTAAAAATATGAAACTATATCCTTCAAGAGGTAAAAATAGAAACACAAAATTTGTGACAGCTTTAGAAAGATTGCTTGCCTTGCAGCAAGAGATGCAAAGAAGGAATGTGGCTGAGAGTATACACAATGGGATCAATCATGGTAAACATATCAGGATAATAGATTGGAAAATTGAATTGAAAGCATACCAAAAGTTAATGGAGACACATATTCACTTTCATATTCTGAGAGGTATTTCCAGGATATTTTAGGATTAGGAATTGAGATTGTAGTTATGAAAAGAAAAATACTGTTCACCTACAATGATGTCATTGTAACACTTAGAGTTTTCTGACTGCCAGGAATAATAAATAGGGTAGCACTCTTTATTGAGAGGCCAACTTTTTGCATACTATATTTTTAGGTTTTAATTAATATCCTACAATTCACATCACCCACTTTCACAATGATGAAAAATGATTGTTCAAAATGTTACAATAGAATAATCAAAACCTGAATTAACTGTGTAGACTCCAGACTGTTCTGTAAAACACTTGGGAAGGTATTGGTATGATAAGTGTAAGGTATATAAATGAGATGGCTGAAACAAGTAGATCTGATGGAATAGTATTTGTAGTTAGAAATATTGTTGATTGAACTTGAATATAGACAGTAAAAGGAAAAGCCAAGAAAATACTTTCTCAAAACAAATGATTGCTTATTAAAATAAATATTGTTCTAAAAATGCTTAATGTGTAGGAGCATTTTCCTCTATTATTTGCATATTTTCCTATGTTATCTATGTATAGATGTAGGTTATAAATTTATAAAGCTTTGGGGCTGGGAAGGTGGCTCAGTGGTAGAGCGCTTGCCTTGCATGCCTGAGGCCCTGGGTTCAATTCCTCAGCACCACATAAGCAAAAAGAAAAAAAGCCGGAAGTGGAGCTGTGGCTCAAGTGGTAGAGCGCTAGCCTTGAGCTGAAGAGCTGAGGGACAGCGCCCAGGCCCAGAGTTCAGGCCCCACTACCGGACCCCAAAAAAAAAAATTTATAAAGCTTATATTTGTACATGTGTATACAGGTATACATATATATGTACATATACACATTCATGCACACATATATATTTATATTTATATTTGATATGCCTGAAATTAGCATAGAGCTAAATTTCTCACTATAAAGATCAATGTCAGATCTCTGTTTCTTTCAAAATGCCCATTATTTTTTCAGTTTATCGTTCAAATGCTATTGTTTTCTTCCTCTAATCTGACAAGAGGCAGTTATATAGTTTGTGATGGTGCTGTAAGTGATGCATAGATCAGTTCTTAAAAGGTTTCTTTTTCTAGCTCAGGAGTACTGTTTCAATGAAGCCTTAGGCATAATTGAGAAATACGGTTACTATATGCTTTGAGATAAAAACCAATGCGGAAAAATTAATGTGGCATTTGGGTTTGTATGTTGAAAAAATGGTTATGTTCTTTGCTACTATACTTCTTTATTGATCAGTATCTTTACCTCTTGAGTATTATTCCCTGTGAAAGAAATGACATTGTTGAAAGATAGTGGGAAATGTTGGCAAAAGTCATGCCTCACCTCTGTGGAGTTCAATGGATTCTTAGAGAGCTCACAACTACAAACATTATTTTTTAACACTTAACTTAATAATCAAAATAATAAAGGAGACATAAGTATTACATTTTATATAACTTAATAAAATAACACTTTATCCAGATGGTTAAACAATGTTCTGTACACGATGAAAAAATTCTATGAAGATACCTAAGAGAGCATTGAATTTAGAATTTAATCCAATTGACATATTTTATTATGCATATGTTTCTTAAATAACATGTTACATTATGACAACAACTACAGATTTACATGGTTCAGATGTAAGTAGTTTCCTACAAATTCTGTTGTATGCTCAACTATCTTATCATGAGATTTATTATTCTTTTTACTTATTGTTTCTGGTTGAGTAATACAGGATCTTTTATATTGTAGATATAAGGCAATTTTAAAATCTAGGCTAATTTCTCTGTGAACATTTTTCTGTGAAAAATACTCTATACTGTGTTTTCTGAGTATATTGAATAAAATGTCTTCAGAATTCGTATCCAGAAATGCATTATTGGGAATTGGATATATGAACTTTCAATTTTAATTGACATTTTTAAATGTCTCCACCATACCTCCTTCATATGCGATATCATTTTGTTACTCAATTTATAAGACATTAGATCCAAGCTCTAACATCTGTTTTTTTATATTTACCTTTGAACTGAATAGCTATTTTTATATTTTACTTTCTTCCAATAAATATTTTATTAGTTCAAAAAAGAATAGATTGTGTTTTTTTTTCATGGAAGATATTTTAATGGTCCCTAGATGAATTTACTCAGTTATAATGTAAATCTTTATCTTGTTGTGTTTAGGCAATTTTGCTATGTAAAATTCATCAATATATTTACTACATGTTATTTTCCAAACCAACACATAGTTATATTGATGAAATTTACACCATATTTTGACTAAAGGCATAGTGAGATATCACATCAATTACTCAAGGTTAAGAGTTGGTAAGTAGCTGAAAAAGAGATTAAATTTCAGAGTTACTAAGATATTACATAGGTATAAGAAGTTCCTATTCTACATGATGAAATTTATGTGAAAAAATCCATAGCATCCTTATAACTCATCAAAACTTCTATGACTTCATTAGCGATTGTTTCAACTTTAAATTTACTTTAGAATACCTTGACTTATACATCTATTTTGTCTTCCTCATCCTAACAAAGACAAATTAAATGTACAACAAAATATGTTAAATTTTTTTCCCTGTCAATAAAGCTACGGACGATTTTCAATTCTAGAAAAGGACTCATCATCTTTCTTTATTTTTTCTTTCATAGCTTTTCAGCCCAACAAATAATTATTTTGCACTCCCCAGAATGTTATGTATTTAAAATGTACTTTAAAAATCTTAAGGTGTGTATAGTGTTGGTTATCAAGTACAAAGTAAACATTTTAAATTTAGTTATTTGGTTTTACAATACTGAAAATGGTGTGTTAATATTTCCTTGAATTTCTACCTTCTTTTTTGAAACAATATAGCTGTATGCACTTTCCTATTTATTTGTGTAATTTTAGACATTATATATTATTCATTATACTATGAATGTATTATTGCTTCATTTTTGAAAACATGTTTTTGTTATTTTCATAATACAATTAACAATCAAGCAAGTTATTGAACAAGATATTATTCTTGTATGTGATAATTCATAAGAAGACAACTGTTCATTGAAAGATGAGAAAGCTTCAAAAATTGGAAGAAATTTATAGCGTACTTTGAAAGACATATTAATCAGACAGTTTAACATGAGTCACTGCAATACCTTAGAAAGATAAATTACTCATTTAAACTGTTATGTTCATAAAAAGAATAATGCAGTCTCAATGGAGAATACATGATTCATTGTGACTGAAGAACACAATGTCCCTTGATATGAATGGGAATATCACACTGAGGGAGAAAGGGGGCAGGTTAGGTCAAAGGCCATAAAAACAATGTCATTCATCAGCATATCTACTAAGATTTTAATTGGCCATGGCCCCTTTCTAATTTTAATGTTAAATCCCTCTAGCCATACTAGGCAGTTTATGGGTCTATATTACATAAAACAGAAGTGGAGAAAGCCAACATTATGGTTGTTTATATCTCTTCATTTTCCCTTAATACATTGACAACCACCATTCAATAAGAACACCAACATTATACTATACTACATTACCAGTGATGTATCCAAAATTACACTGTACTTTGTTACTATCATTACACTTCTTCACTATCACTAACAAAACCAATGTGACTAAAGCCACCAAGACTTCATTGTGCTAAAGATCTATGCTTTTTGGTCCTCATGTTGCTACTAATTCTCTCTGATGTATTTTCTCTGTATAGAAGCCAAACTATAATAACATACAAATCAGAACATACAAATGCCTTACTTAAGATTGAATGTCTTCAAACAATTCTGTAATATAATCTATATGCTCTAATTCCTCCTAAAATCTCCAAAATTAGATTTTATCATTATAGCCATAGCTATACATCTAGCATAAAATAAGGCATTGAGCCGACACTGGTGGTTCACGCCTGTAATCCTAGCTCCTCGAAGGCAAAGATCTAATGACTGCGGTTTCATGCCAGCCTGGACAGGAAAGTTCCTATGAGATTATTATCTCCAATTAACCACTCAAAATACTATTAGTGAAGCTGTGGCTCAAACTGATAGCAAAAAGAGCTCAAGTCCCATTACAGACAATAGAATAATATATAATAAAAATTACACATTGATGTAACTACTTCATTGTTTGGCAAAATAGATGTCTGATTCTTTTCTCTCTTTAGTTTCCTCTCTAGGAATACTTATAATTTAAAATTACTTATCAGAGATATCAATGAACAACATAATCATTTTTAGTTGTTAGTATGTTTGCATTAGAACAAAAGTCAGAAGACTATAGACTATAGGTGAAACTTAGTCTGTTCCATGATTTTAAATAAAATTGTATTGGAGTTCATTCATATTCACAATGCATTATCTATGGTATTTTATGTGTATAAGAGTAAACTCTGGCAGTTATAACAGAAATCATATGATCACCAAAGCATGAAATATTTTCCATCTGGCCATTTATAATGAATACTCTCTACTTCTTAAGTAACTCATTGGATTCAGAATGTCTTACATGTTACATGCCAGTTTTCTTATTACAATATCTTCTTAAAATACTAGAACCTCCAGGATCCATACCCATATATGCTTTTGATATATTTCATAATAATACCTGGAAAGTTGCAATTATTTTGACATGAAAATATTATTTTAGCTCTTTTCTAACTCAATCACTCCTAAGCAAAGCAGAAGCAATCATATATAAAAATTGCAAGAAAAGATGCAAGGCTGGAAGTGATTGAGAAGCATGAGAATGCACAAAAAGCAGTTGCCGGAGCTCAGGTACTATAAGGCATTTAAGGAAGATCAAAAGAGACAGATCAGGCAGAGGGAAAATGCAGTTATTGTTGGCAACATGCCCATAAACAGGGCTGGAATTTTTTTTTAATTTTTAAAATTATTATTTTAAGTGGTTGCACAAAGGAATTGCCATTTACATATGTTCATGATTACATTGTATATGGATAGATGGCACCACAGTCACCATTCTCACCAATATCTCCCACACCCACATCTTCATTCACTCTTCTTAATTTTGTAGGCTACACATTAGATTGTTATCTGTATTGTCCCCCTCTTTGTAGAAATTTTCTATATTCTGAATCCTCTATACTTCAAAAACATTTCATTCATATTATCACAATCTTATGATTGCATCACATTTCCTTGAATTTCATATGAAAACCTTGGGAGTTGGAAATTCATAGAACACATGGAACACAGAACATGTGTAATAGAGGTAATGGACATTTATGAAACATGTAACATGTCTGTTATCTCTGTTTAGAATTTTGGCTTCTGTAGCTCTACAGTGACTTCAGACAAATTTTTGCAGCATGGACTTCACTAACTCCTATTTATCTGATCATCCCATGAGATGAGAAATTAGAGAAGACAGTCATTATCTTTTTCTGATACTTTGCACAGTCAGAAGCAATTAGCCTATTATGGAGCTTTTCTGTCTTATGCCAGTGTCCTATCTCTGGAAATTGAAAATATAGACAAGTTGCGTCACTAACCATAATGGAAAATGAAAATCGTTTTGCTGTTAGTGTCTGTTAGGGACAGCACACACTTCAGTGTAAGACCTCTTCAGCCTTGTACCATAACCAGACAAGACTAAACACTGGATTTTGCTTTGCACAACATTCCATTTAGGTAACCATGCTTGGCACAAATTTCTGATGAAATAAGGAATCTTAGGTAAAAGTACAGACATGTAAATGAAGACGTTATCTAATTAGAGTAAATATATAGTTCACTAAAATGTATTTGGATTTTGGGGTTGTTTGTAATATCAGGAAGATGCCACTAGAGTACATGATAATTCTGACCAAAGTAGGAAAGTTTTAGCGAGTGTTCTACAGAAGTTGAGATGTCAGTCACCATCACGTCTTCCCCTCTTTTAGTAAACCCTGAATGTCAGAAATTGGTCCTGAATTCCAGGCAAAAGTACCAAGAATGACATGGAATGACAAAATGGCATTTTTTGGGGGGGGCCTGGTCGTGAGGCCTGAATTCTGGACCTGAGCTCTGTTCCTCAGCTCAATGCTAGCGCTCTACCACTTGAGCCATAGCGCCACTTCCGGCTTTTTTCTTTTTTCTTATGTGGTGCTGAGGAATCAAACCCAGGGCCTCATGCATGCAAGGGAAGTGCTTTACCACTGAGCCACCTTCCCATCCCCATCTATGTTATTCTTTTCTGGCTATTCAGTATTTAGAATTGGGAAAATGTAAAATACACTTGCCCTATAATGAGGCTGAATGAGGACATTTATGAAATTTACTTTGGTATAATACAAACCATGATAGGTTATTTTACTCAAATATAAATAAGAATTGTTCAAATTTTCTGTTTAAGGACATGGCAAATTTCTACCACCCTTTGAAAAAGAAAATGCTAGCAGAGAAACCTAGCTTTGACATCTCTAGTTTTGTCTCAGTGTGTGCGCTCAGGAAATGAAGTGCTTGTTGCTCTTGGGTGAACCATGGATACTGAACATCTGTTCTTTGAAGAACTTGATATTGTTTGGCTTAGCGATTTCTATGTAGTGCTTGCACCTCTTTAAAACAGCAGTGAGCATAAAAATACAAAAGTACTAAATGTCAGCCTGTGGTGTGGAGCCACCTGGATTTTTTTTTGGAGGTCCGGTCGTTAACACTGATTAGCAATAGGTGTAGAACTTTGAAGTGCCATCCAACGTAGTGTCATAGCTTAAGTTCTAATGGAATAATTTTAGAGTAAATCTCAGAGAGATCTACTTAACTCACAACTAAATATATATGTGTATCTTTAGATATACTATATGGGTAAAGGTATATAATATTTAAAATGATTATTAAGTACAATGTGATGAATATTGTTAAATATTTGTTATTAAGTTTAATAAAGTTTTACGATGATTATAAGTATTATCTAAAATAATTGTATTTTAAGAATAGACATGCAGTATTTTCTTGTGAAAATTACTCTTCTAATAATGGAAAAAGGACATGATGTTTGAGGCTATCTTGGATCAAGTATTTGGCTCCTATTATCTCTCCAATTTCTGACAATTCCATGTGATTTTCTTATGTATTCTGTGCATTCTTTGTTTATCACCTGTCAGTATGCAGTCATAGTATGCTAGTGCAGTAATCAAAGTAGCAAGTATAACCTCCAAGATTCCTCAGAATTATTCAACAGAGGTGGAAATGTCCATCTACCACCTGGATCAGTTTGTCCCTGTGATACTTTGTGTACCTCATTCTCTCTGGACAACCATTTCTTGTTGTTTTTAAATGACTTCTTTATTTTGATGTTATTAGTATCCACAAAATATTGCAAAAACTTAATTTTTAATCCTCACATTCAGTAGGTTTTGGATTTCTGTTAAGTCGTGGTACATAGGAGTCTCAATACAATGTCGATTTTTGAGAAGAACGCATCTTGATCAATGTCACTTCTTTCATCTCTCCTCCACATCTCTGCCAATCCCACTCATCCAATCAGGTTTCTTAATATTGTTTTCACAGATATTTTCAACCTTCCTCTCTCCGTTTATCTGTCCCTACTCCTTGATCTCCCTACCCTATGTGGTTCTGGAGAGCATCTGCTACTTCTGTACTGCAAGCTGGCTCAGTAGTGTGAGAGCGCCCAGTGTCTCCTTGAAGAGGCAGAGCCTTCATGAAAATAACTCTGCCATTACCACGGTGTGCAGAAGAAGCTTTCACAAGATGAGCGGGATTAAACAAATCCTGGAAGCCAAGGAAGATAAAATGGACTGGGGGCTGGGCTGGGGGTGGGGGTGTTGTATGGGGAGGAAGGAGTGGAGAGGACCCTGAACCAGGCCTTGGAACTTCTGAGAGCACAGACTTCAGTCTCTCCTGTGTAATTTCCTGGAGAGCTACTCCCCGGATAAAGCAAAGAAGCCTGTCAAGAACTAGGTGAATAACTCTGGCAGCCGCTCTGGTTCGGCTTTGTGCAAATCTCTTCCAGTATCTTACTCCACAAGCATGAGACAATCAGGAGGCCTGCTCCTCACGAGGGTCTCCCTTCAGCCACCTTCCAGTCAGTCTTGTCCTAAATAAAAATTATATATATATATATATGTATATATGTATATATATACACATATATTTCTTGAGCTCTTTCTGTAGCTCTTACTTAAGCCAGTAATATTCTGTTATCAAAAATCTAACAAAGACACAAAAAGAGTAACAGAAAAGAAAATTATACAGTAATATTCCTGATCAACAGTCTCAAAAGAATCTTTTAAACAGGATTAGAAAATTGAGTGAAAGAAAATCCAAAAGATTGTATATCAGAATCAACTTTCACTCCAAGGATGTGAGAATAGCTCATAATATACCAATTAATAAATATAGGTGATCACATAATAAAATGAAACATAAATGTTATGTGCTCATCTTAACAGATGGAATAAAATGAACAAATGTCAACATGAATTTATGAATAAAAGGGCTGAGGAAATTAAGTACATCTATGTCGTATCTCAGCACAATAAATAATGAAATACACAAATCCATAGCCAACATCAACCTAATAAGAAAAATTCTGGAATCAATACAGACAAGATTAAAAATAAGTCAAGGATGTTCATTTTTAACAATATTATATAATATTGCAATATAATTGATAGCTACAGAATTTATTTAAAACAATGATTCAAAATGTAAACAAATAAAAAATAACCTGCAGAAAACCTAGAGGTAAACACCCATTGCCACAGACAATTGATTCTCAAGAAGGGTGCTAACAACTCACAATAGAAAGAGGACAGTCTCTTCAGCATGTATTTCAGGGATAACTAGATATTCACATACAGAAAAAAGAAAATTGACTCTCCTTGTATATTAAGGCATATAGTAAGGTTGGATATGCATTGTGAAGGCAGAATGAATGATACTAAAAAGTCCCACATGTGGTTTTGGCTATGTTAAATTCAGTTCCAAAAGGGAAGAATGATTAATTCCAAAGTCATAAGAAAATGATTCTTGGCAAATTAATGTGATTTTAGGATAAGCTACTAATGTGGATATAGGAATATTTAAAAATGTCTCTGCTAGATAATATAATCCAGAATATATTGCATAAAAATTTCAATAGAACCTTTATCTTGAGTAGTGAAAACAAGAAGCAATTGTGCAATTACAAGGAGTTTCGTAATGATCATAATTGCACTGTACATTAGTTGACCAATAATCAAAGACATAGAAAAACATGTAAAGAAAGACTAGCATTCTCTTGTAGAAACACTGTATCTGGAATTAGTTTTATTCTTATTGATATTGTTCTTAAGTGGCTTCTGTGTATTTTATCATATATCCATTTGACTCAGGTAACATTTGAGTAAATAAAAAATCAATTAATGGAACAAAATGTCGAATGAAAAACTGCTTAATATAGTAGTCTTGAATTTTGTAATATATAACTTGGAAATTATGTCAACTATTTCTATCAAACTTATTTAATTTGGAAAGACAAAGATATTCTTAATACTTCAAAACTGTTTATGTCAAAACAGTGAAAAATCATGCAGATTTGCTCAGTTGAATCAGGCAGCGTTGTCAATGTTTTGTTTTTGAAATAGTGTAAGATTTTGAGTTCAATTTCTTTACAAATTTCCTGCACACAATCTCTCTGTAAATATTTATATGCGGTAGTCTTTGGTCATAAAAGAAAGTTTCTATAGCAGGAAAAAATTAATACTGTAATCAGATCTAATGCTTGGTGCTGTCAGAATAACTTCTTCCCTGGTTTGTGTCTGGTACAGTTGTTAACTTGGAGACTGTATAAATAGATTTAAAGCAATGAACATGAAAGAGAAAATTCAGATGAAATGGCATCTACTTATAAAAACATATTTGTATATTAAATTCAATTAAAGTATGACAAATATCTTTCATGCTATCTTATATCCAGGATGTATAACTTAAATAAAGAGAAATAACTATTCCTAGAGAAATACTGGTGATTTTTATCAGAGATTAACAATTCAGTCTAGAAAATTAGAACCACCCAGGGGACAAGTCTACATATAATTTAGGAAAAAACTCTCTCTATTATCCCCATTTATGTTTCTTATTTTTGAAAAAGTAAAACAAGTCTTTCAAATTAGCTGTTGACAATTAGCAACAAAATTTGGACATATGTCATTTTTAAGTTGACTATAAAGGAATTATTATTATTGAATATAATCAATATAATCCCAAGAATAGTGTTTACCAGTTATTACTAGCTACCATTCAATTTTTGTCATTTGTTTGGGGAATGACCAAATTCCAAACAGGTAAGAAAAACAGTTTACTTGTGGGATAAGGATGCAGCCTGCTACACTGGCCCCTCAGTACCTGAGCAGAGGCTGCAAGGAGCTGAGGACAGTATTCAGGTAACTGATGAGGAAGAGGGAGAATCAAGAGAGGGTGAAGGACACAGGGAGATGCCTGTTGGGAATGATGCTGTGATAGCAAGAACAACAAAATTTTATTCAAGCATAAGCAGGAATCATATCTGGTCTGCATGAAATGGGATAATATTTCTAAAGCACATAATTTATACAAACATTAAAGGAATAGAAACTTGTCTGAACTACTTGTCTTGTTCCTGGACATCAAGACAAGGAATGGGAGTAGGGACATCAATGTTAGAAGATGTATCTCAGCTCTTGTCTTCCACTGCTTTATGCAATTACTTTTTTTCATTTTAGGAAACAGACCTCAAAATGCATCATCTATACAACGGGTTTATTTGCAAGATCACTGTGTATTAGAACCATTGGAATCTATTATTAAAATTGAATGTGATTGCACAGATTTGTAAAAAAATCCCTATAAATACATAAAAAGTTAAAATACATAAAAAATTAAACAAATGAATAGAAATTAGAAAGATTGTATGGTATGACATTGATACCCTTCGCATTCAATGAATAGGAAAAATAACTGTACAACATGATAAAATCATTTCCATGTCAGTGCATTGTGGTGGGAAAAGTTGCTATTTAAGTATGAAGAAAGAAATGTTATGGAAAAGGAATTTATATCCAGATTACAATACTGAAAAAATAAAGAATTATGGTTGATGAATCGTTTAATCAAAATAGCTACAATTGAGAAATTGTGATGCCTGGAATAGTTTCTTTGTCTCTATAATGTTGAAAAATGGGTCCCGAGACACAGAGGTAGGAGAAAAATGGCAAAAGATTTATTGAACAAAAAAGAGAAGCAGATCTCCCTCTAGATGGTCGAGGCCCCAGTTGAGGACAGCTCCTGGGATGCCTTGTGCAAGGGATAAATAAGGACTCTCTAGGAGAGACTATGTGACTCCCAAGGCCATGTAGGTCATATTAGTTCCAGGCCCAATCAGAGTTTCCACATAGCTTGTATGAGCACCCAGTGTGTTCATTACCTTTTCTCATGGACACTCACCTGTGGAGTTCCATCAACCTGTTGGTCATGTGCCAATATTCCAGGAATAGCAAGGCATGATGTGATGTCCAAGGACACGCATACAGTACTGGTGAAGACCAACGCAGCAGGTTAATAGGAGGGGTCTTTGCTTTGATTGCCGAGCCAAGCTTTATTTCTACTCTTAGCTATCACAACATTGGCTTATTTTAAGCTCTTACCCTTTTTATGTTTATCACTATCTATTATATCAATCAAGTTTCTGGCTGACTATTAATGATCTTCAGAGTATACAAAAAGTGGTTCCCCATAAAAGTAAAATAATAGGACTGGGAATTTTGTCTAGTGGTACTTGATTGCCGAGCCAAGCTTTATTTCTACTCTTAGCTATCATAACATTGGCTTATTTTAAGCTCTTACCCTTTTTATGTTTATCACTATCTATTATATCAATCAAGTTTCTGGCTGACTATTAATGATCTTCAGAGTATACAAAAAGTGGTTCCCCATAAAAATAAAATAATGGGACTCGGAATTTTGTCTAGTGGTAGAGTGGTTGGCTAGCATGCATGAAACCCTGGGTTTGATTCCTCAGTACCACATTAGCAGAAAAAGCCAAAAGTGGCTTTGTGGCTCAAGTGGTAGAGTACTAGCTTTGAGCAAAAGAAGCACAAGGACAGTACCCAGACCCTTAGTTCAGTCCCCAGGACAGGCAATAATAAATAAATAAATAAATAAATAAATAAATAAAAACAATGCATACTTTAATAAGATATGGTTTTAGAGTAGAGGGCATTCTCATTGAAGTCAGAAATAAAGATTCCTAACCCTTCGGTACAACATCTTTACAATAAAGAAAATTTTTTTTTAAAAAAACACAAAATTCCTATCTAGAAGTATCACAAAACAATTCTTTGAGCAAAATATTCTTACACAGCACACACCTCCTATAAATGTGCTAAGTATTATGATACAAATGATATCACATTGCATCTTCAGATACAACGAAGAGAAGGGGTTGAGTTGGTGATATCTTTTCCAAAAAAGCAGTTTATATAGAAGTATATGAAAGAGTTGATTTATATTAATAGAAATAATTTTTGAACAATCAATCTGTTTTCCATTTCATCTTCTGCCCAGCAATCTTCTCTTAAATGTCCTTCTGATGAGCAAATCCAGCTTATCCTGTCTCAAAATGTTGTGGCCTCTTCTCTTTGCTGGAGTTTATATCTATTATTTTATCTCCAATGGTCGGCTATTTTAATTTATGACTTAGATGTCCTTCCTTGTTGAAAAGGTTTGTCACACTGTTCTTCATTCCCAAATCCCATTACCACCAAACTACTCCATTTCTTACTTTTAAAAGATTTCTCTTTTTCCAGAAGTATCTTCTTTTTACTTTTATTGTATACTCTCTCATTTATGTCTTATAAAAACAAAGCAACAGTATTCCCTGAGAGTGTACCCCAGTTTTATTTTAGTTCATGACAGGTAACTGGAGTTTTAGGAATCTGAACAAATGGATAAATGATACATTAATGAGATGACACAAGAAAAATATAATATAAGCAATTCATGCCAGCTTTTAACTTTGATGAATAGCTTTCAATTTAAAGATAAAAGAATTTACTAAGAAAAAAACTGGGGGAAATAACATGACCTATTCTGTACTTTTTGAAATAGCATTTTGACAACTAGTGAAAATCTGTACCAAAATAAGAAAGCAAGATGGATTTAAAGAATTGAATCTTATAATGATTTACATGTAAGACTAACAGAAGAAAAAAATGTATTTCCAAAAAACTATAGAGTAAAATGGATGTGAGCAAATAAAAATAGATACTTACCATGAAGGACAGAGCAGAAAAGAATGACCTAAACACTACTGCAAATTCCTGTGCCGTTGTTGTCCTATATTCATGGTATCTTAAGATTTCATGGTGTGTTGTGGTTGATGTTTCCATAGAAACCATTAAGTGCTGTTTAGTATTTTAGTACCTGTGCACTTGCTAATTCAAATAGGATAAATATATGAAAGAAATAACACTTTCAATCATCTGCCTAATTCTGCACATTATTATAAGGATTTCTAATTCCAGGCAAAAGTTTCTTGACATATATTTTGGTAGATTATGAATAGATTCTCCTAAACATAATTTTATCTAAACACCTTAATATAAACACTTAATTTTTGTTATTAATAATTATTTAAAATTTGCTTTTTTTTTGGTTTTGTTACCACTGGTATTCAAACTCAGGGTCTTTGACTTGTTTTTCAGGCATTCTAGCTCTTGAAATACACCTGAGGTCATTGTTGTTTGTTTTTAGTGTTAATTTTTTATTAGTTGGTTTGTTTTTTAAGGGTTTTATAGTGGCCTGGGCTACATTTCTCCTATTTACATAACCCTAATACCATACCTTCTGTTGGTGTTTAAAATATTTTATTAGTTCAGACGGGGGCTTGCAAATCATTTTGGCAATAGACTCTAAATATGATCTGCTTGACTCAGTCTCCCACATAGCTAAACATGAGCTACGATGCTTAGCCACAAATTTGAAATATATCATTTCCCTTTAGTTACCGAATTACTACCCAGATCAATTAAAGAATTAAATAATGGATATACAATTCCAAAAAGAAGAAGTCAAGTTGTCTTTATTGGTAGAGGTATGAACTGATGCAGTCAAAAGAAAAATAGAGGGGCTGGGAAGGTGTCTCAGTGGTAGAGCGCTTGCCTTGCATGCCTGTGGCCCTGGGTTTGATTCCCCAGCATCACATAAACAAAAAGAAAGAAAGCCAGAAGTGGTGCTGTGGCTCAAGTGGTAGAGAGGTAGCCTTGAGCTGAAGAGCTGAGGGACAGCGCCCAGGCCCAGACTTCAGGCCCATGACAGGACCCCCCCCCCCACCAAAAAAAAAAAAATAGATTCCATCCAGACAAAGTCGCAGGTTAAAAAATCAATTAGATAGTTTTTCAATATACCAGCAATGAAGAGACAGAAAAAGTATCAGGGTAACATTTCTATTGTCAATAACCTCAAGAAATAGAATATTTATGAATAAATTTAATGTTGTGAAAGATTTCTCAGAGGAAATTCATAAGATATTAAAGAGGAAATTGAAAATACTAGCATATGGAAAAATATCACATCCTAACAGACTGGAAGGGTAATATTGTAATAATAGCTATTGTCCTCAAATTAATCTCTAGATTAAGTGCACACTTTATAAAAATCTCTCAATATTATTTAACAAAAATAGAAAAAGCAGTGAAAAGATTTATATGGAAGTATAAAAGGCTCTGAAGAGTCAAAGCAATTATGATTTTAAAAATCTATGGGAGCCAGGTTCTGTTGGCTCACACATGTATGCCAGATCTGAAAATTGTGGTTCAAAGCCAGCCCAGGCAGGAAAGGCCATAACACTCAAACCCCCAATTAATCAAAAACTCAAATATTTCTGTGGTTCAAAGTGGTAGAGTGGCCTCTTGTGTCCATATTTTGAAGTTCATTTTGCTTATCATCTTATATGATCATATGTACATAGCTTTTGAGCTTTTCTGTTCAACTGATAAGATTATCCTAGACTTATACCAATTATTGCAAATAAAGGAAAACATGGGACCTATATTTCTTTGGTCTGGCTTGCTTCACTTAATATGATTTTTTCCAAGTCCTTCCATTTCCTAACAAATGGGGTGATGACTTCTTTATGATGAAAGCATAAAATTCCATTGTGTGTGTGTGTGTGTGTGTGTGTGTGTGTCTGTCTGTCTGTCTGTCTGTCTGTCTGTATCACACTTTCTTTTATCTACTGAGGGGCATCTAGGTTGGTTCCATATCTTAGCTGTGGTAAATAATGCTGTGATAAACATAGTAGTGCTGGTAGTTTTAGTATGGTCGCCTTTATGATCATTTGGGTAAATGCCCAGAAGTGGGATTGCTAGGTCATAGGGGAGGTCGATGTTTAGTCCTTTGAGGAACCTCCATACTGCTTTCCAGAGTGGTTGAACAAGTTTACATTCCCATTAGGGAGTGCAGCAGGGTTCTCTTTTGTCCATATCCACTTTGGCATCTATTGTTATTACATTTCTTGATTATAGCCATTCTAACTGGGGTGAGGTGGCATCTCAACCTTGTTAATGTACTATGTGTTTTTTGTGTTTCTTTTGTTTGTACTTGCCCCTATGCTACAGCCCCTGTTGTCACTGTATTTGATTTTACCACTCTGAATCTTGTATATACATTTATCTAATTTGGGGAGAGGAAAGGGAATGACAAAATGCTGAAAAAAGGACACAGGATGATCCATTGCAACACTGAGACTCACAAGTCACTCTGATGGAAACAAACTTTACAACTTAAAGTGTGAGGGAGGGGAGAAGAAAGGGATAGTAGGAGATAAAGAAAGGAGGGGAAAACAATGCTTGACAAGAAATGTACTCATTACCTTACTAGTAACTGTAAACCCTCTGTACACCATCTTTACAATAAAATAAAAATTAATCAAAAAAAAAGTGGTAGAGGGGCTGGGAAGATGGCTCAGTGGTAGAGCGCTTGCTTTGCATGCCTGAGACTCTGGGTTCGATTCCTCAGCACCACATAAGCAAAAAGAAAAAAGGCAGAAGTGGTGGTGTGGCTCAAGTGTTAGAGTGCTAGCTTTGAGCTGAAGAGCTGAGGAACAGCGCCCAGGCCCAGAGTTCAGGACCCACTACCAGACCCCGCCACCAAAAAAAAGTGGTAGAGTGGTAGCCTTGAGAAAAAAGCACAGGGACAGTGCCCACACACCTAATTAAAACACCATGACCAAAAAAACAAAATAAAACAAAACAAATACCCCTCCCCCCAAAAAAAATCAAAGAAAACTTACAGATTTATTTCATTTTGTTTCTTTTCATTAGAGACATATAATCTGGAAATCCCATCAAAAATACTACCAAATTTACTATTTTTATTCTGTTTGTATTGGTTTATTACTGTTTTATTGTTTACTATTGTTTTATTGTTTTTAATGTTTACTACTGTTATTTATTGGTTTACTACTGATTCCTGATTCTCCTCTTCTAGAAGGTGAATTCATCAAGAAAAAAATCAAAACAAAGAAGCACAAAACTTATGGCCCATGGCCAATATTCACTTTAGTGCCTTACCTTTGCCTTAACAAGAGCCTGCAGCCTCATCATACGTATCAAAAGTCAAGACTTCAGATTAGAGAACTTCATTTTCCTCTGAAAGCAATGCTTGTAAATTTGCTAAAGATATTAAAAACAAAAAAAGAGTCTATTAAAACATTGAAACACAAAGGTAAGCTCTTTTTCTATGATCAATACAAAATAATGGCAAATGTGAATTAACTTAAATTTCTAATATTTACATTAAATAACTCCATTTCACCTCAACAAGTTAAGAAGTGACATGTGTCTTAATTCTGTGTAAGATGTGTAAATGTTTCAGAGAAATCAGGAAAACAACAACCAACATTGGAAGTTTATTTTGTATCATCATCTTTAAAAATGTTATAATTAGTCTGACTCCAATAAGAGCATCTAATTAAGTTTGCAACAGGAAAATGTTGATATTGCCAAATGCAGTAAAATATATGGAAAGTATTAATGTCAATGATCACTTTACTACATTTCCTGTAATGATAAACCAGTTTGATTACTGAGTAAACACAATAGTCTATTTCTCAATTTTTAAGAGCCATTTTGAATTCATAGAGTGATTACTAGATAGGATACAAGGTATCAAAGCAAGATATATATTGACCTTACCTCTTTCTAAATATTTCAATCATCACATTTTCTAAGCAGATGAAATATATTTGAACTAGATGCACATTTTGGGTATTTTTCCTTTTTTGAGAGACAGAATAAGCTTAAGAATGTGTCTTTTCTATTTTTGTTCTCAAACTTACTCCATTTTTGTCAAAATTTTCTACCATATATTTTGAATAGCACATACAATATTAGTTAATATAATTTAATATAATTTTAAATGAATCAATACCTGAAGGCACACATGTTAAAATATTTGTGGTTAAAATTAACAAGTTGAATGTTTCTCAGTGGTAGATTTTTTTTCCTAATAACTGAACAGGCTAAAAGTTGTTTCAAAATTTAAAAACTGGTTTCTTTGAGGGAGGAACATTGTTCTAAAAGAAATGTCCTCTTTACCTGACTTAAGTAACTATAATTATCTGTACATCACCTTTATAATAGCAATAAAATATTTTTAAAAATCTCCTCTTCATAAAATTGTAAATATGTTATTATAATCCCAACTTATTTTTACTACGTTCTCCATGTATAATAGGAATATAAAATAACTACACTTGACTATAATCACCATAGAGCAAGTAGACATTGCATAACCATTCCCTTACCTCCTTGTTCATTTCAAAAAGAAAACTGGCACCCACAAATACCTGGTTGCTGTTGCAAATGAGGGTTTTCTAACTCTTTCTTGTCATTTACAGTGAAATTATTCCAACTTTTCAGTTGCATATTTATTAACAACATATTCAGTGATGATGAAATCAAACACAATCTCAAATACAATGTCAAATATAATCTCATCAACAGAAGCAAAAATATTGTAAAATTGAAATATTAAAGTATGAAACTTAACCCTTGATATCAATGAGGGGACTTAAAGTATTTCTACCCTAATTAAGAAGTAGATCCCCTAAGAGAACCTAAGTTGGCATTAACTCTGTAGAACTCAGACTTATTTCAGAAAGCGAAAGAAGATCAACTCTATAAGAAAGCACATTTAGGGGCTGGGAAGGTGGCTCAGTGTAGCGCTGTTCCCTTGCACGCATGAGGCCCTGGATTCGATTCCCCAACAGCACATAAGCAAAAAGAAAAAAAGCCAGAAGTGGCTCTGTGGCTCAAGTGGTAGAGCGCTAGTCTTGAGCTGAAGAGTTGAGGGACAGCGTCCAGGTCCAGAATTCAGGCCCCACGACCGGACCCCCCTCCCCCCAAAAAAGAAATCACATTTATTTGTATTTGTATATGCTTGTATGCTTGTCATTATTTATTTATTCATTCATTCACTCAACTTTTACCAAACCCAAATATTTTGTAAGTAATTGTACATAGGGTGTATATTAAGGACTGTTTGGTAACTCTTAATTTCCTGAACACTTTGTAAAATTTACTCTTCTTCACATGAACGTCTTCTGTGCTCATGAGTTTGGAACATATGTTAGACACAAGCTTGTTTCCGCTGGCAGAGTATTAGGATATCTTTGGGCTGCTCACGTTCAAAATTTCACTTCAGGATCCTAGACCATTAATCTTCTCTTGGCTTTTACTCACAGTCTAGTTTATGTATACAAGGAAGTAAAATAAAATTCGAGTAGCTTAAACATTTGCTTTCCTTCTATCAGTTCAGAGGTGGTAGGTAGGATGGTTGTTGCTTTACATGGATTTTTGTACAGATAAGTAGAGCTGTTTACAGATGGTAAATGCTGAACAAATGCTCTGGTAGCAAGACCGAATTCGATGAACACTGGCATCCAGCATCTGATTAAGTTTTGTGTATGTATTACCTAAAAGTTCTATCATCAACTAAATGCTTCAGATGGAAGAACACAGCAGCATGTACTTACTTTCCCACAGCCATGGAGTCTGAGAATCTATGTTTAAGGTGATTTCAGGTTTATTGGCCCTGAAGGCTTTGTTCCTTTGCCTGCTCATGGCTGTCTTATTGATTTGTCCTCATATGAGACCTTTTTATATGTGTACCCTGATGACTTTTTTTTTCTAATAAGGAAAGTCCTATTGCATTTGTGTTACAGTAGAACAATTTCAAATAAATTAACTCTTGAATAAATCATTTCTTAATGTTATATCAAGACGCAGAATTTCCACATAAATTTTGTGTACAGAATTGGAAGCGTAACAATATATTTTACTTAAATGTCTTGTCACCAGAACCAGATTTAGTTTGTCTGATTTACATTATGGTGAGAATAACTAAATCCAGTATATTTTCCAAACACATATTTTGCTACAAACAAAAATTTAATAATTAAATTATAGCAACAGTTCACTAACCTGCCTAAAATACATAATAAATTGTCTCATTTCCTATTTATCAACAAAAGTGAAATCAGTGTACGTTTTCTTAAGCAGCTCATATATTATATTTAAATATACATATACTTAAATTGTCTTATTATATTTCAAAGAATATAATACACTCAAATGTGTAATATGGATCACAACTATTCATGAGGTTCAGAAAATTAGGCTATCTCTACAAGAAACTGAAGATCACTTTTTTCAAAATTTATTTTGTAGATTGATTCACAATAAAAACAGAAATCAAGTGCTAATCATTTGTGATCCTTTCTGATCCTCAAGCTTTAGAGAATATAGTCATATGTAAAGGTAACGAGAAACTCTCTGAAGACTTATCTTCTTGGATACATGGTAAAAGTAGAGAAAGAAAGGAATTCTAAGAAAATAATCATACAAATTTAAACCATTTGTAACACTAATAATTTTAAGAATGAAAAACTGCACTGTAATTCAGGAATATACACAGCCATCGACATAAACAACCCCTGTTTTGAAAAAAAAAAGAATTTCATGTATTTGTTCTGATACCAAAACACCAAATTAAACAAAACACAAAAGGCAATCCTTGAATCATTCAGATTCCTCTTTCATTAATAAAAAAAAGAAAAGGAAAAAAGAAAAAAAACTGATTAATAAATGGTAGAAGGAAAAGAAAGGCTGAGATAGAGGAAAGTTATCTGAAGGGAGGAAAGGAGGGAGGGACATACAGAAAGAGAATGCTTAATTTTTTTCAGATCTTTCAGTTTTTTCTAGTCATGTAGTCCTTTGATGTTAGCCAATAGATACATTAATGAAAAATTGAAGGATTTTGTTTAGCCATCTTTATATGATCAAGACAAGTTGAATAAGATACTAGTTTTAAAACAACTTTAAAGTGTGCTGTTCTCATGGTATGTTTGCAAGCATGTCAATTTTCATACACTTGTCTAATTTCTAAGAATTATAGAATTTTTAGCTATTTTTATGCTGCTGTTTCTAGTTTACTTTTATTATGATCTGAGAGAATACATGGTATTATTTTAATTTGTTCAGATGACCTTTTGCCTATGGTACAATATGTTCTACGTTCCTCATTAGCTTAACAGTCTATTTATTTTCTCCCACTGTTGATTTATTCTACAATTTTGATTATACCCAGTCAATTAATAGTACAGTTAAATTAACTGTGTTCTTACTTACTGATTTATTTATCAATTTGTCCATTTCTGATTGAGAGCAATGGTAGTGTCCTCTTCTTTGTAATTCATCAAATTTTGATTCATGTGTCTTAATGCATTATGATTTGGAAATTATAGAGGGAAGATTATTTTTTGGAAGACATAAAACATCCTTTATCATAGTACCTTTCTAATTCTAATAATTTTCCTTGTGTTAAGGTGACTTTGTCTAAAAACTCATATACTTCAAGTTTGTTTAGACTAGTGTTAAAATGGTATATACTTATCAGTCCTATTAATGTTAACCTACAGATAACTTAATATGAAAAGTGCCCTTCCTGTAGATAATAGATTTTGGCATATTGTTCCTTCGATCACTTTTGAAAATTCCTATGCTTTAATCAGAACATTTTGATAATATATTTTATATAAATATTAATAAATTTCAATTAATAATCTACTATGAATTTTACTATCTTTTATTATTTACTCTCATTCTTTCTTGCTTTTTTTAGATTTGTTTTCTTGTCAATATGAAGGTGACATAAAACTTTTTTATTTTGCTATTTTTATCCTTTTTCTTTTCTATCATTTGAGGTTCAGTTTAATGATTTAATTTCATTTGTATCATACCAATTAGGCTTTAAAAAATCTCCTTTTATTTCCTAACAAATGGGGCAATGTCATTCTTTCTGATAGAGGCATAGAATTCCATTGTGCATATATACCACATTTTCTTGTTCCATTCATCTACTGAGGGGATCTGGGTTGGTTCCATATCTTAGTTATAGTAAATAATGCTGCAATAAACATAGTTGTGCTGGTAGCTTTAGTGTGGTCTTGTTTGTAAACATTTGGGTAAATGCCCAAAAGTGGGATTGCTGGGTCATAGGGGAGCTCTATGTGCAGTCTTTTGAGGAACCTCCATATTACTTTCCAAAGTGGTTGAACAATTTTACACTCCCACCAACAAGGAAGTAAGGTTCCCTTCTGTCCACATCCCTTCCAGCATCTGTTGTTATTAGAGTTCTTGATTTTTGCCATTCTAACTGGGGTGAGGTGGTATCTTAATGTTGCTTTGATTTGCATTTCTTTTATGGTTAGGGAGGTTGAGCATTTCTTCATGTGTCTATTGGCCATCCTTCTTTCTTCTTCAGAGAAGTTTCTCTTTAAATCTTTAGCCCACTTATTTATTGGGCAGTTGTTTCTTTGAGGATTTGTTGTTGGGGGATTTAATTTTTTGAGTTCCAAGTATATTTTAGATATGAGACCCTTGTCCTTTAATTGTAACCCCTCTGTACAGTATTTTCACAATAAAAAAATGAAAAAAATCTCCTTTTATGATACATGCAGGTGGTTCATGCCTATAATCCTAGCTACTCAGGAATCTCAGAACTGAGCATTGTAGTTCAAATCTAGTCCAGGAAGGTAAAGCCTTGAGACACTTCTCTCTAACTGCCAAAAAGATGGAATTAGAGCTAAGGTTCAAGGGCTTTTTTTCCCTTTTCCTTGAACAAAATGCTTGGAGATAGCTCCCTGGCCCTGAGTTCAAGCCCCAGGATCTGCCTTCTCTCCTGCCATACACACAACTACACAAATCTCTTTTTAGTGGTTACTGTACAGATTATGACATACTATTACAGTTAGTTTCATATTTACCATTAATTTCAAACTTCCTGGGTAATAATATTCACAAAACATGTAAAATTTCACCCAACCATATTTTTGTATGATACCTTTCATTCATTTAAACGCATAAATATATGTAATGTACAAATAAATTCACTCTTGTAATCTATTTTAATATTATATGGAACAAAATGTTAATTATAAATTATATAGGGAAGGTCAACATTTCATTGTACTTCATCATGACTTTGTTTCTCTTAATTAAGATCCATTTCTGATATAACAATTTATTTTCTGTGAGGAATTAAAAAAACTCACAAATATATAGTATGGGCCACATTAATTGTCATTAGATTTACTAAATGCTTGTTTGCAGGAATTTCTTTACTTGTCTGTAACATTCACATGTTCATATCATTTTATTTGTCATAACATGACTTTGGAAGGACAATTTTGCAAGATAGAGAAACTGAGACTCTTTTTATCTTCAGAGACTTTATATGTAACCCTAAATACACAATAGGATAAAATCTGAGGATTGCAGATTGCCGCTGGCCCAGGCAAGAAAGCCTGTGAGACTCTTTTCTTCAATATTGTACCAAAAAGCTAGAACTAAAACAAAGGCTCAAGTTGTACAACCTGAGCTGAAAGCCAAAAAGCTCAGATGCAGTGCCCAGGCTCTGAGTTCAAGCCCCAGCACAATAAATATCTACTGAGGGACATCTGAGTTGTTTACATATCTTAGCTATGGTGAATAATACTTCAATAAATATAGTTGTGCTGGGAGCTTTAGTGTGGCCTTGTTTGTGATCATTTTGGTAAATGCCCAGAATTGTGATTGCTGGGTCATAGGGGAGCTCTATGTGTAGTCTTTTGTGGAACCTCCATAGTGCTTTCCTGAGTGATGAAACAAATTTACACTCCCACCAACAGTGTAGTAATGTTCCCTTTTGGCCACATTCCCTCAGCATCTGTTACTAGATTTTTTTGTTTACAGCCATTCTAACTGGGGTGAGGTAAATCTCAATGTTGTTTTGATTTGCATTTATTTTATGGCCAGAAAAGTTCATGTGACTATTGGCCACTCTTAGTAAAACAGAGACAAAGAAACATAGGTCCCATGGTTTCCCTCATTTGGAATAATTAGTATATGTCTAGGATAATCTTAGCAGATGGGCAGAAGAGGTCAATAGCTATGCACATATGAGCATATAAGATGATGCTAAGCGAAATGAACTCTAAGACATGGACACAAGAGGTTTTCTTTGTTGTTGCTGTTTTCAATATCCTATGTGATTTTTTTGGCTTCTTTTGTGTGTTATTCTCCCTATGACATATCCCCTGGTGTTACTATATTTGATTTTGGTACCCTGATATTGTATATATGATTATTTGACTTAGGGAAGGGTCACAAGAAAATGGTGAGACAAAGGACAAAGAGGAACCAATGCAACAGGGATATAAACAAGTCAATAGGTTGGAAATGATCTGTACAATCTGGGGGGGAGGAGGGGGCGGGAAAATAGGAAAAAATGAGGGAAGGGGTAACAAATTTGACAAGGAATGTGCTTATTAACTTACCTATGTAGTGTAATCTTGTTGTATATCACCTTAACAATAAAAAATTAAAAAGTTAATAATAAATAAATAAATTTTATATTTCACTGTTGTTTCTTTCATGGTATTTGAGGAAAACAACTATATTTTTATTTAATCTTTAAATCTTGTACACAGGCTTTACAATACAGTTTGTTCATTTATGCATCCAGCAGTGCATCTCACAACATATTAGCAATTATATAAATGCTCTTCATTTTTTCTGTGGTGCATGATATCTCTAAAATCAAAGATGACCCATAGACTAGATTTTTTTGGGGGGGTCTGGTCGTGAGGCCTGAACTCTAGGGCTGGGTGCTGTCCCTCAGCTCTTCAGCTCAAGGCTAGCACTTTACCACTTGAGACACAACACCACTTCTGGCTTTTTTCTTTTTGATTATGTGGTGCTGAGGAGTCGAACCCATGGTCTCAGGCATGCAAGGGCAACTGCTCTACCACTGAGCCACCTTCCCAGCCCTAGAATAGATTTGTTGTTTTTTAGTAGTGTCTTCATTCTATTTACTCTATCCAGTCAGTATAGTATCATCAATGAGATTAAATCATGTGATTTTTTTTTAGAAGAGAAGTCTCTCTACAACCTAAAATTTTTACATAGGACCATAGAGTTGACGCATTCCTCAGAAAAGTCACTGCAATCCTACTGGCCTGGCAATCCTGCAGAAAGAATTTCATCTAGTGGTATTTAATAAGAGAGTGGAAAGAGAAAGTATTGACCATGTGAAAAAGTGTATTCTATTACCTGAGAAGGTTTAAATTGTACAAATAGCAAAATCATATCTGGAAGAGCAACTGTATTTAGAGTCAACTAAGTAAATTCATAATAACCCCCTGGTATCCTTTCTTTATGGCCAAGTTGGTAAAAATTAACATGAACTAATGAGCAACTCACCATTAAAGACAAATTGCTTATTTTTGGTAGAGTAGAATCAGAGTACATGGAATTTGTATTCCCTGGTGTTTGGCCCATATCCTATGAAAATGAAAAATGAGCAGATGGTGAAACTTTGTGTTGAGGAACATTGAGATGTGAGCTAATGTTATAACAATGGTTCTTGGCACATTGTGAATAATGACAGGACAGATTTCTCTAAGGAAGAACTTCAACTTCAAATATGAGACTTAGAAGAATAGAAATAGTAGAATATGACCACCACGGGAATGGGCAAAGCCACTCATTAATTACTTGATTTAATTAGGATTATATTTAAATTACACTTGTTGAGAGCTCAGAATGTGCTCCCAAGTATGTCAGAAATTAATAACTCTAGCTTGAAAAAAATCTTATTCTTGCCCATGGGGTAACTCATAGTGCAGAAGGACTAAATATGTAAAAAAGAATTATCAAAGGCTATGTGTGGGAGAGGGAAGCAGCAGTATACTGAAGTATACAGATGTGGATAAGGAAGGATGATGTCGGGGGAAGGCAAAATTCTCAAAGTAAGGCAAACTCAATATGAAAGGAGTGCCTGGGGGCAGAATCATGTCTCTTACCAAAATACATACTCAAGTAAATTGAAATTAAATATTCAGCCCATAGGAATCAAGAAAAAAGAATAAACAGCACCATCTCAAGTAAATCTAAGAGGACATTTTGATGAATAAATTACTGGACCACAGATTAAACAGTGCAGCAAGGTCAAGTGAGACAAGAACTGAGAAAGATAATTTACATTGTGAAAATAAGAGGTAATTTATGAACTGGGGAAAATGCCATTTTCTTAGAATATAGAGAATGGAAACTCTATTAGGATAGGTTGAGCAGTTAGTGGAAGGTCAAAGAAAATACAAGTGTCCTTTCATACAGTAGAAACCTGACTTAAGTAAGTCATATTCGATAGTTAGAGAACAGAACATAAAATGATATTGTTTTGTTTATGGATAGCATTTTCTCATAGTTAGCTTAGTAAAATAAACCTCTGGATTAGAATTAAAGAAATCAAAAAATTTCAAACTCCAAGACAAAAGCTGCTTGGTTTGTTGATGTATTAAATGTATAGTATTTAATTAAAAATATTTGAGTAGATAGCTTACATACAATCAGAAAGAGAAGAGATAAATCTCACCTCCCCCCCAAACTGCTGGAGGAGAAACAATTCTCATGATCATCATGAGAGAAGACCACTAACATCCTTGTAAAGAGAAGAAGAAAGATGTATATGCAGAGTTTCTTCTCCTGCCTTACTCTGACATCTCTTCTCATTTAGCCTCTAAAAAGCTCTTGAAACATTATTTTCCCATATTTCCCAGACTAAAAGTGAGCTTCAGAGAAATTAATGCACTGAAAAGAACCAAAGAAACTGAAGTGAAGTTTCTTCTTTCTTAGTGAATTTTAACCCTACCAATTGGCTCCATAGTGGCATGCCTATCCATATACATTATGATGCACTTTTATCGAACTCACCCCGACATGTTATTTTACAATCTTTGCGATTATGAAATAAGAGGATACCATATGATAAGTTGCCATGGTTTTCTCTCCATTCGTTTGGTGGAAAACATCATAAAATCTATTGTTATTATAGGTGAGGTACATAAGACCATAAATGCTATTTTGCCTGTTTATTTAAAGTAACAGTGTTTAAACCGTGCACCAGTGGCTCACGCCTATAATCTTAGCTACTCAGGAGGCTGATATATGAGGATCATGGTTCAAAGCCAGCCAATGTAGAAAAGTCTGTGAGACTTGTATGTCCAATAAACAACTAGAAAACCGGAAGTGGCACTGCGGTTCAAGTGGTAAAGCACTCCCCTTGAGCTGAAGAGCTGAGGGACAGCACCCAGGCCCAGAGTTCAAGCTCCACGACCGAAAGGGAGAAAAAAGTTAGAGTCTTTACTTCCTTTATCTTTCTTATATATTTAATAACACAATAGCATGCCCAATCCTTCACTTGTTCAGGGAACCATTCTCTGATTTTCCTGCTCCATGGCACACATTTGTTAAAGAATTATCATACATGACAATGCAATCTAAATGATTTCTGCATTAACTTCTCTTCTGAAAACAAAATGTGCATTTTTCCTTGCATCTCAGATCCAATTACTGTGACTATTGAAGGAAGGCAATGCTTAGGTGAATTGTTTTCAATATATCTCATTTTAGAGCATTTTCAGAGGCCGTTGAGTGAGCAATCCAATGATGGAAGATGAAGCAGCACAACTACAAGGGTATGTTTTCTTTCTGGAGTGCTGTCCTCATTGTTTCTCAGAACTGCACTCCTTGCCATGTGAATTTCTTCTGATTCAATGGAAAAACTGTGTCACCATTTTTTTTTTTTTTTTGGTTGTGAGGCTTGGACTCTAGGCCTGGGCACTGTCCCTCAGCTCTTCAGCTCAAAGCTAGTGCACTACCACTTGAGCCACAGCTCCACTTCCAGCTTTTTCTACTTATGTGGTGCTGAGGAATTGAACCCAGGGCCTCATGAATACAAGGCAAGCACTCTTACCACTGAGCCACCTTCCCAGCCCCATGTGTCACCATTTTTTGTCTTTGCTATTTGTTTATATTGTAGGGCATGAAGGAAAAAAATCTACCTGCTCTTTTCCTCTTAGTTTCCATAATGAGTTTCTCCATGAAGATTTAATAACAACAGTCTCTCATAACATCTCTGTCAGCATCATCATATCACTTATGCAAGCACGGGGAAGATTCCATGTATTGATAATATGTCAGTCAAATCCCAGACCTAGAACAATGTGGTCTCAGATATGCATAATGTCCTAAACTGTTTACTTATGAGAGAGAAAGGGAGGAGGGGAAAGGAGAGAGAAGAAGAAGAAGAAGAGGGAAAGGGAGGGAGAAGTAGAGAGAGGAAGGGAGGATGGGAGAGAGAAAGAGAAGAAGAGAGACAGAGAGAGAGAAAGAGAGAGGGAGGAGAAATGTGGTGATAGGTGTGGTTCAATGGATCCAGTATAGTTGTCCTTATTTGTTTAATTGTATCTCTGGGTGGAGTAGATATGCTGTAAAGGGTTGAAGATGAGATTTCTATTCTACTTCTTGCAAAAGAAATCTTTACCAACTTATAACGGAAACATTAAGAAAATATTCTTTAAGGTATTATTTGATTACTTATTTCATGATTTCCCTCGATTTGTTGAGGTGAGATTAAGTGAAAATTTATTCTAAATATCCCTTCCTTTACAAAATAAATCAAATTACAGAAGCCATTAAAATGTCTCTTTTGATGAAGATCTGATTTGAATCCATTTTTTCCAAAAATTTCTGGACCAAAAAGTCTTTAGAAAGAAATAAGCATTGACAAGTCATAATATGAGTGACTATTAGACATATCCAAGCTCATCCTTACTTATTTAAGACTGAGAGTCCTTGGAGTTAGGAGGGATGGAAGACGAAAATGAAAGGGACAATGCTTATCAAGATTCACTGTATTCATAAATTATTTTGTTTAATAGCAACTCTTGTACAACTACTTAATACTTTTTTGAAAAAATGAATGAGAATCTGTGGTAATTAAAAAGTTTTGCTTATTAATCTGGTAAAAAAAATAGAAGAAATACTGAGGAGGAAGAAGAGGATGGGGAGGAAGAGGAGGAGGAGAAAGAGGAGGAGGAGAAAAAGGAAAGAAGGAAAGAAGACAGGCAGGAAGAAAGGAAGGAGAGAGGGAGGGAGGGAGGAAGAGAGGAAGGGAAGAAGGAAGGAAGGAAGGAAAGAAGACAAGTATTAAAAAGAACATTTTACTTAAAAATGAACATTTTATTCATGATTTTAATTTTACCAAATTAGGAACCTTTTGAAAATTCTTTGCTTTTTCTAGTTTAGTGTGAGCCAATGGCTGAGTGAGGGATGGTTAAAGATTAAAGTTAGATGATTAGATGTTTTTACCAACATCTTTGCTACTTTACAGTTACCTGCACAGAATGGCTCCTGTGCTTCTTTTCTGTACTACACTCTGATTTCCTGTTAAGAATAAAGCCATAAAAGGAAACAGAGATGTGACAGCTGTCATACTCTTTGGCTAAATTTAATCAGGAATCAACCAGAGAGAAAAGTCCTAATCCATCAACACCTGCTTGGGATAAGGAACCTCACCAGAGACAGAGCCAAATATAACAATTTAATTAATTGAAAGGTTTTGGCAATGTCCAATTCTTCAGAACAATTTCCCAGTATCAACAAATATAGATCAAAATCCATGAGAAATATCTAAATATTCCATGTTTTTAATTTTAGAAATTTATTTTTTAATGCCACTTCATTGAACATCAGAGAATGCCCAGAAAAGGTACAAATGAATGCATTTGATACTTTCCTTTTAGTTTTGTATTTATTCTGTTACAAGTTTTAGATTTATTTTTTTAATTTTTAATTTTTTATTGTGAAAATACTGTACAGATGGGTTACAATTACATGGGCAAGGTAATGAGTACATTTCTTATCAAGTTTTAGATTTATAAAATTTTACAAATATATATATATTCTAACGCTAAATTATAATTTTATCTAAGTAGAAATTTAATACAGTTAGTATTAAATTGTGTGTGTTCAAAGATGGAGCCATAATTGTAGATACAATAGCATTAAAATTATTTTATAATTACATTATTAACCTTATCTGCCATTACTATTCACTATCCTTGCCTCTGAAAGTGTAAGCCTGGGACTTGTTCAAAGAATTTATGCAATATCGATCATGTGCTTATTTACTTTAGTTATACAACAACAACAACCATCAAATTGTTTTTGTTTGCTCTTGTTTCTGTTAAGGTGCCAGTCCTAGGACCTGAATCAAGTCCTGGGCATGGTCTTTCCTTTTCCATGCTCAGTGGTCATGCTCTACCACTTGAACAACAGATCCACTTCCAGGTTTTTGCTTGTTAATTGGGGATGAAAGTCTAACAGACTTTCCTGGATTTGAACTGCTATCTCCAGATCTCAGCCTCCAGAGTAGCTAGTATTATAGGCCACTTGTGCCTGGCCCAAAATCTTTTTGTGATTTCATTTTCACATGAATTTCTGTGTTGAATGCTTTCTTTTGTCATTTTGCTGTTCTTTGTTAGAGTTTGCTAATTGACTACTTTTTGCTAATTCTCTCTCTCGCTGTGATGTGAATAGTTTAGAAGTATTTACCTAAATGTTATAACTTTGATAGACTATCCATTCTTAAATATTGATTCAAAATATTTCCTTTATTTTTCATGCGAAGTGGTTTCTAGAAAGAAAATAAAGGATAGTAAGATGATAAGAAATTGTAGAACAGAATACTTATGAGCTTTTGCATTATTTTCCTGTACATGGTGTAAATTTTCAAATTACAAATAAATAAGTTTGTAATACATTCAAAATTTTAAATTACCTTGTTATATAGTCCTGATTTGAAAATTGTGAACTCTTACTGATTTTTCCTATACTGTCTGTCCCATGCTTCTTAATCAAACAGTATACAACTCACTTATTTTAAATTCCAAATGATGAAAATATAATTTTTAGGAAATAAAACATTTTCTTCTTCAGAAACAATTTTTAATCATATCAAATAGAATTTCATAGCTCTGTTTAAAATTCACCTGGAAATATTCTCTTTTCTTTCAGGTTACTTTCCTTTAGATTTGCTTGTTTTATTTATTTTTTGGTCATGGGGCTTGAACTCTGGGCCTGGGTGCTATCCCTCAGCTCTTCAGCTCAAGATGAGCACTCTTCCACTTGAGCCACAGAGCGCCTACTGGATATCTGAGTGGTTTATTGGAGATAAGAATCTCAGGAACTTTCCTGCCTGGGCTGGCTTTGAATTGCGATCCTTGTATCTCAGCCTCCTGAGTAGCTAGGACTAAAAGCGTGAGCAACCGACACCTGGCTTGCTTGTTATTTTATTTACATTTATATGTATTAGAAGTGGATAGGGATTTTGATTATATATGCCCAATACATTGTCTTCCACTACAATAATGAAGTCATTAAAGGTGAGTTTTGTTTTAGCTAATTGTTGGTTTGGGATATTTAGCATTAGTTCTCCACAGCCTAAAACGATTTGTTTTATGAAATTGAAATATCCTACTGCTCATTTGTCAAAAATTCCATAATACTTAATACAGTACAAATTGAAAAACTTTGCTAGAGTTTAAATATGAAATACACCCTACACAGTCATGCGTCAAAATCTTTGTCTCCAGCAGATGATGTCATTTTGGAGGCACTGGAAACATTAACAGTTGGAGCCTAACTAGAGGAATTATTTTGAATAATAAGTAGATTTATATTCTTTCTAATTTAAGTCATTATTTGCCTCTTTTTCTCATCAAACACATTCCCTGGTTTTCATTTCTTCAATACCCTCAAACTGGATTCCTAAATTGCTGGATTTACCATTTTCATAATATTCCCTTTCCTCTTAACATCTTGCTTTCCAGAACCGAATGAATTAAATAGTTTTATTCGCATCTTTTCTTTGTATTGTATATTGTCTACTATTAGTGAGTAAGCATTTATAAATTAATGTTGAATAATGTCTATATTTTATTCCCCTTATTTTACTTATACACAATTTCTATTTTTTTATTATTCTAGCATCCCATATAGGATTTTTGATTCTATTTTTCTATGACTGATTTTCAAGTAATACTTGGGAAAGATATTTCTGAAATATTTCATTATCTTCTGCTCTTGGTATTTTTTTAATAGTATGTTAGTGTCTTCATAAAAGACTTTTGATTAGTATTTGCCTCATTTTCTACATTAATATTAAATTAGGTTATAAGTTTTCTGAAATGGACAATGAACTGCCTTTATCATTTAAATCACATTCTTGAAGATATTTTCCTGTCTGTCCACCCATTGCAGTGCCCAGCTAACTAATTAACTGGGTGAAGAGGTTTTACCAAGTTACTCCATCTGTTTTTGTTTTTCTTTTTTTTTTTTTTCTGTCAGTCCTGGGGCGTGAACTCAGGGTTTGGGCATTGTAACTTAGTTTCATTTGCACAAGGCTAGCACGCTACCACCTGAGCCAGTGAGCCACTTCTGGCTTTTTCTGTTTATATAATATTGAGGAATTGAACCCAGAGTTTCATGCATGCTAGGCAAGCACTCTACCACTAAGCCACATTCCCAGTTAGAAGTTACTCCACTGACAAACTTTTGTCACAGAGAGAACAATATGTGAGATTATTTGGAATTAATCTGCAGACATTTGCCTTCAATACACATATTTAGAACCATTTGCTTATTGGAACGAACTGAAAATGTGTCTGTTGAAACTTTTCTCTTTGTAACAGAACTATAGTATTTTATTTTGTATTTCCTTCAGATCTTCTTCCTCCTTTGTACTCCTCCTCCTTCTAGTCTGACCTTCACTTCCCTCCTGCCAACCCTTCAGTTCCTTATTTTCCCTTACAATATCTTCCAGGCTCCTGTTGTATAATTTTTGCCTCAGTTCACAATTCTGTCATTTACTCAGGGGTTGGTGCTTTCACTTATTGAAGAGTGGTAAAAATAAACTGAGATAGGAATGTTATGTGTACTAGTTGCTAATTAACATTCTAGAATGTGTTAGCTGACAGAAGGAAAGATACATCTCCCTTAATATGAGCATAAGCTCATTCTGTTGTCAACTCTAATGCTTGACTGTACAAATCCATTCAGATTTTTCCTGCATAAACTTCCACTCCAACAGTAAGAAAATTAGCACCATAAAACCATAGTACATTGAGTTAATTATATAATTTCAGTAGACATAAATGAGTGGCAGAATTCATAACCCTGATCCTTAATGGAAATTCATTTAACTAACAATGTGCAGAGAAGTTGACCAGTTTTATTTGCATATGCATTTTTGTAGACTTCATACAATTTTGGAGAGTGACCTTATTCATTTGTAATGTGGTTAGATATTCTTGGTCACACTGAAAATTCATAAACTGAAGTTAAAATCCCATTGTCTTAAAAGGCACAGTAATTCAAAATAGAGACATTAGAAGGGTAATTGAAATACAATGAAAATGTTAAGATGATACATAATTTAATAAGGCTGATACTCTTTAAAAAAAGAAGGTAAAGAACAAAATATACAAGAACCTTTTTAGTCATCTCAGGAGAACTATGTGAAGACCAAAAGAAAATAAATCCATCCACAGACAAAACCAAAAGAGAAGGGCTTTATTAAAGCAGAGCTGTTTACTCTAAATTTGTTTTCTCAATACCAAACTAGAAATGTACATTTCTGTGGTTATGAAATCTAGTTTGTAGTAATTTCTTAGGCTAGTGCTAGAAGAATAATGTATAACAAAATGTTTTGAGATATCCTAATTGATTTTTTTTTTGGTTATTCGTGGGGCCTGAACTCTGGTCCTGGTCACTGTCCCTCAGCTCTTTAGCTCAAGGCTAGCACCTACCACTTGAGCCACATTGCCTCTTCTGGCTTTTTCTGCTTATGTGGTACTGAGGAATCGAACCCAGGGCCTCATGCATGCAAGGCAAGCGCTCTACCACTGAGCCACCTTCCCAGCTATCCTAATTGATTTTAAGTAAAACTATGCCAATTGTTTTTTGCAATGTAAGTATCTCTTTAAGATGTTACTTTCAATAATTTGGAGTAAATATCCACAAGTGTAATTGTTGAATTATGTTAATTTGTACTTGATTTAAAAATATATCATTTGGTAAAGAATTTCATAATTTCCTTATCAATTTCACGTAGTAAGTTCTTAAGTATTTTTCATTATCATCTGAATGTGAAATAGCATTTTCCCCCTTATTTTCCAAGTGACATTTATTTCACATTTAATGAATTGGGTAGGACAGCTGGGTAAGTAATGATCAATGAAAGCAGTTATATAGAGGGGCTGCCGTTGTACCCCAGTGGTGGTTCACATGCCTGGCATTCAAAAGGCCATAGATTCAATCACCAATACCTCCAAAACTAGTTTTCATAGAACACAACATCTTTTAGGATGATATTTTAGATATTAATTTTTAAACCTGTCCCAAATACGAATTTTGATTAAGTCACAAATCAGATATTCATGTTGGGTCCTAATGTATGCTTCACAAGTGGGGTCTAGACCACACACACACACACACACACACACACACACACACACACACACACACACTGAGTTGTTTTGGAATCTAATTGTCCTGTACTCCATTTAAGAAAAATAAACCATACAAGTAATAAGACTTTTTTTCTTTTCACTCTGTACTTCTCTATCTTTCTGCTTATATACTTTTCCTAGTGTTTCAAACACAATAGAAAAAAATCAATAATATGAGTGGTCATCCTTATCGTGTTATGATATTACAGTGAAAGGGGCTAGTCATCAATAGATGTTATTTTATCTATTATTTTTCTGTAGATTCTCTTTCAAGTAAAGTTTATATACTTCTAGTTCTTGTTTAGTTAGATTTTTTCATGAATATATTACCTTTTCAACAAAATCTTTTTTCTGCATCACTTGATGTAATCATGTTTTCTCTCATCTGTAGACTCAGGGGATGATGGATTGAATTCAATGATTTTTCAGTTTAATACAAAGAAAGCAGACTTTCATTCCCAATATAAACTTTTCTTAATCTTACCACCTTATACATTTTATGTATAATTGAACTAAATTCTCTGATTTTTGTTACTAATTTTTGTATGTTCCTGAACCCAGCAAGGTAGAAAGATACAAAATTAACATAAACACTTTGTATTTTTATTCAAGTAATGATCATTTCAAAAGGTGAATGAAAGTATTTATTTATTAAATCATTCAAAATAGTAAAAATACTTAGGAGTGGATTTAAGAAAGGAAGTAAGAGACTTCAACAGTCCAAATGATCAAACATTTCATTAAAGAACTGAGCAAGTAATACATAAATGGATTGGAAATATTGATATTTATAATGTGGATACATTGTAAAGTTACATGGTTTCTGCACAATTCCTTTTAAGTTTCCCTGATCAGTTTTCACTAAAATAGAAAAAAAAATCAAAGCATTAAGTAAAGCTACTCTTGAGTAGAATAATTGAATCCAGTTGAACATTACAATTACTAATTTCAAAATAAATTACAAATTGATAGCAATCAAAGCAGCATGGTATTAGTGAAAAGAGACACAGATCAATGCAAAAGAATGACAGTCAAGACATTGACTCATATTTTAAACTAGATTCCAATATATGCATTGGGAAAAAGAATAACTTCAATCGTTGGTGTGGGGGAAACTAGAAATCCATATTCAAAAGAATGAACCTAGCATAACAAACAATACAAAAGGAAAAGAGAAGAAAAAGAGCTACAATTATAAGAGTCTCTTGTTTCCATTTTTTAGAGTTCATTTCATAGAATGTATTTTTTTAAATTTTTTTATTGTAAAAATACTGTACAGAGGAGTTACAATTACATGGGCAAGATAATGAGTACAGTTCTTATCAAGCATTGTAGCCTCCTCTTTTGATTCCCCTTCCCATCCCTTCCCATCCTCCCCCACACCCCCACACCCAATCCCCCCTAGAATGTAATTTCATATGATTATCTGTCCAAAGTTATTGAGCCTTTTCCAACTACTCCTATGTACACCTTCATTTGACCTCTGTTAATGACTAGAGTCCTATATAGTTTATCATGTGCCAGTTTTATTTATTTGTTTTGGTCATTCAGTGTGTTTACTTGTAGATTATAGGTATATCCTACTTAACACAAATGAGGGAAACCATGCACACTATGTTTCTTTGGTTCTGGCTTATTTTGCTTAATATAACATTTTCCACATCTTTCCATTTCCTTACAAGTAGTACAATATCATTCCTCCTGATGGATAAGTAGACTTCCATTATATATATATATATATATATATATATATATATATATGCACACACATAAATATATATATATCTATGTATGTATAATTTTCTTGATTTGTCCACTGAGAAACATTTAAGTTGATTCAATATATTGTCTAAAGTAAACAATGCTGCAATAAACATAGTTGTGCTTGTAGCTTTAGTTTGGCCTGCTTTGTGGTCTATTGGATAAATGTCCAGGAGTAGAATTGCTAGGTCAGAGGGAAGCTGTATGTTTATTCATTTAAGGAATTGCCATACTTCTCTCCCCAGTGGGTGAACAAGGTTACATTCCCACCAACAGTGTAGTAGGGTTCCCTTTTGGTAACATTCCTGAAAGCATGTGTTATTGTTAGTTTCCTGATAATGGACATTCTAACTAGATTGAGATGGAATCTCAATGATGTTTTTATTTGCATTTCTTTTATGGCCAAATATGTTGAACACTTCTTCTATTAGCAATTTTTCATCATCTGAGAAGTCTCTCTTTTAATCTTTACTCCATTTACTGATTGAGTTGTTTTGTTTTTAAGGCTTTCTTTTGAGATTTAATTTTTTGACCTCTAAATATATTTTGGATATGGAGCCCTTGTCTGTGTATAGCTAGTGAAGATTTTCTCCATTCTGTGGGCTTTCTATTTATCTTGCTAGCTACATCCTTTGCTAGGCAGATGCTCTTCATTTTGATATAATCCCATGCATCCAACCTTTCTTTGATTTGCTGTGATTCTGGATCTTTGTTTAGGAAGTTTCATCCTGTGGCTAGAAGGCTTAGGGTTTCCCCTACCCCTTCCTGTAGAATTTTACAGTATCTGGCCTTACCTTGATGTCTTTGATCCATGTAGAATTGATTCTGGTACAAGGTGATATATGGATATCTAGCTTCAGTTTTCTGCACATGTATTGCTGATTTTGCTAGCACCATTTGTTGAAGAGGCTATTTTTTTCCTATCTCTGTCTTTGGCTCTCTTATCAAATGTTTGTATTTGGGAATGTAAGGGAGAGCACATTAAAGATGGAACACGGATGAATACAACAGTGATACTCACCAGACACTGTGGAAAATTAATCGGGTCCCTTATAGGTGGAACATGAGGCAAGCATTGAGAGAGAGTGATGAAAGGGGAAAATGGTTCAAAAATTGTACTGATTATACTTGATTCATGTAACTGTAACCTTTTATATATCAACTACTACACAAAACAATTTAAAAAATAAATTTATATAAGACAAATATATTAAAAAGAAAAAATGTAGAACTTTACCTTTATGATATAGAAAGTCTAATTAAAAATGTAATGCCTGTCACATGAAAATTATTTATTTTGAAAAGAAAGCATAGTGGACAAAAGCTTTGATATTCATATTGGCTGAGAAATTTGCAATATAATTCAAAAGCTTAGAAAAAATAATTAACAAATGGAGATACACACAAAAATAAACATCTTCTCAATGAAGAAAACTTATGACAAAAGAAAGTTATCCTAAGAATTACAAAGCTGTTTTTGTTGGCTATATACCTCATAAGGAAATGTATAAGGCAATCATATATCTCACTGGTAAAATACAAGTCTACTGATTAAAAAGCAAGGGAAGGACCTGAATGGACATTTACTTTATCCCAATGGAAACAAAAAGAAGGCCTAAAATATAAGTAAAGGGACTCATCATTACCGAACAAAACAATGTAAATTCAAACCACAAAGAAATATTGCCCTTCTGTTAGGGAAGCTGGTATCAGAAACTCAAGAGATTACAAGTTTTAGTGGGAGTGTGGAGAAAAGTGAACATGATATTCTTATTTTTCTAGGGACATGAGTTAGAATAATCATTAAAGAAAACAGTTTGGAGATTCTTACACAATTAAAAGCAGGTCTTTTATTGTCTCAATATCATTTATGTCTAGTCACAAAGACATGAAATGAACAGTTCATAGAAATAGCTACACTCTGAAATGCACTGCAGCAAGTTTTCCTAACACCAAAGTTTGGAAACAACCTAAGACCCATACAAGGATGGATATATAAAGAAAGTGTAGCATAGAAATACAATAAAATATTATTAATCCCTTAAAAGTATTTCTGGAAATACAGATGAATCTGGAAGGCATTAGAGTCAATTAAATATACTGCATGATATTATTTGCATGATCTTACTTCCACTAAGAGTGGTGCAGTAGTCCCCAGGATTGCAGTTGGGAAGGAAATGGGAGGAAGTAAGTCAAACTATACAAATGTTCAGCGTTGTCCCATGAAGAAATCTATTAATGTATACATGCATAAAGGTATTGAATGATACTCTATTGTACAACAAAAATTCGAGAAGAGAGTAGATATAAAATGTTCTTACAATATACTGACATATATACATATACACATGCTTTGATGTTTAATATTAATTGTCATTTTGATTAGATTACAAAATCCAAAGAAGGCATGGCTCTTCCTCCCTCCTCCTCCCACCCGGCTTCCCCCCCCCCCCACCAAAGTTGTAAAGTTCAGTTTTCAACATAACCACTTGTACATCTCCTTGTTGCAATGGGTCCACCTGTATCTCTATCTAAATGATTTGTTTTTCCCTTCCCCTCCACAAATTATACCAACATCAAATACAGTGAAAGCATGGGTTATACCATGGGGGAGGGACATACAAAACAACAAAGAATTATCTTATAACTATGTTAGAAACAATTGCATGAAAGGAAAAACAAACAAAAAACAGTTGAATACTTATCTTGGGGTTCATTCCCCTGACATCAACTTATCTGACCTTTTCTGCTTGACTCAGACATATACTAGTTATTGCAAATAAGGGAAACTATGGGACCTATGTTTCTTTGGGCCCGGCTTACTTCACTTAATATAATTTTTTCCAAGTCTTTTCTCAGGATTATTTTTGTTAGAAGATAATAAAAGCAAGATGTGTGATACGTAAGAATGAACTTAAAAATGGAGTGTACCCATCTTTTAAATTTAGAGCTTCGGAGTCAACATGCAATATTTGCATATTTCATTTTAGTCTTCATAGCTAAGCAACTCATTCATCTACCTGTCACAAAAAGTGAACACTGGAGTAATATGGTCATCAGTGTAAATTCACTTGATAGATATTTGTGTACTGCCCACAATCTACAAAGTAGTTTTATGCTTTTCAAATAATTGATAAAAAGATTAGGAAAGGAAATATAGAAGGATGAGAAGAAAAGAAGAAACAAGCAGTGAACAGGCAAAAAAATGAAAATATTTATTTCACTGTATTGGATGTCTTTCTATATTTCAAGTTGGTAAACAAACACTTTTTTAAATCTTTAAGTAGTTGTACAAAGGAGTTCCTTATAAGTAATGGGAAAACTTTGATTAAAAGTCACTGTATTCACAAACATTTTCTGTGTATATGTCAACAATTTTTATGTCGTCTATGTGGAATGCTCCCTTTACTAATATATAGTGACTGTCTTCAAAGCTTCTGAATAATTTTGTTTAAAGTTTACTTAGTTATCTTTTATAGGGGATTAATTTACCAAACAGTATAGTATATGGGTAGGACAATAAAAATTCTTGGTGTACAGCTTAAAAATTAGCTGTTAACAAATACGGAGAGTGGGCTAGGAAGATAACTCATTGGTAGAGTACTTTCCTTGCATGCATGAGGCCCTGGGTTCGATTCCTCAGCACCACATAAGCAGAAAAAGCTGAATGTGTCACTGTGCCTCACGTGGTAGAGTACTTGCCTTGAGCTGAAGAGCTGAGGGACAGATCCCAGGCCCGAGTTCAGGCCGCCCCAAGACCAACAAAAAAAGGGTGAGGGAGTAAATAAGGGAACAGGATGATTGTGAAAAGGGGAGTTGAGTGTGAGGACTGAAAATGTACAAAATATGGTTCTGTAGCAATGGAATTTAGATTTTGTTGAGAAGCATGTTATCATGAGGATAATATATAATGGGTTAAAAAATTAGCAAAATAAGGAAAGGAAGGGGCAGAATAAACTATCAGAAGAGTGATTTGTGAGAGACACTAAAAGAAAAACTAAAGAGAAAAAATAACAGTACACACAAAAAGACAAAAGTGTGAAAAATGTAGAGTCAGAATTAAATTTTAGTCTTTGGTGAGGATAATGAATGTCTATGGAACTACATCAGAAAAATAGATGAGCTCTTTGGATCTCTGTATTCCTCAGGTAATTGGAGCAGGGTAATTTGGTGGGGGTCAAATGGATGATGTAGGGTCATAGAAATTACCTAGAGTTAGTCTCTCTTCAATACAGCTGTCAGCAGTCCCGGATGTGGCATGGAACAGCTGGGGTGGTGATGAGGTCTCTGGCCATTACAGTGACTTAGAATGCTATTTACATCCATGAGGCCTATGCTTCACCTTTCTCAACAAGTTTACTGCCTGCCCTAGCTGTTCCATGCTGAGCTTTTCACTTTTCCACATAGTTCTCTCGATGAAACTCTCTATGAGTGGAAAGCAAATGGATTACAGACACTGTGAGACTTTCTTGTACTGTTAATGTCTTTCTTCTTAAGATAAAGATATAGATAAGTATTTTCTGAATGCTCACCATTCTTAGAAATATAACAAAAGAGTCGGATACCAGTTGGTGATTCAAAGTCTTCCCCGGCAGAAAGTCCCCATGAGACTCCTATCTTCCATTAACCACTCAAATAAATGTGGAGCTGTGGTTTCACATGGCAAAGTGCTAGCCTTGAACAAAATGAGATCAGGAACAGAAGCTCCCAGGCCCTATGTTCTAGCCAGCATCTTCTTGTTTGCTTCCTTTTGTCTTGGGGCTTGAGACCCGAATGCCCATGAGTAAGGTGTATCTTCACCCAATCACAGGTCCACAGCCATATGAAGCCTTTCAGTTAGCCTGCATAATGAAAAGTTTTCTGAGAATGTGATGTATTTGTGATAGATATTGAGCCTGGTTTGAGAGTGGCTAGCAAGGGGTAACATGGCCTATGAGGAGTTCATAAACATCAATCACTGGTCTGTACAGGACTTGTTATATGATACTTTAATATGCCTCATTAGCTGAAGGATTACTCAAGAAACACACACTGCCCTACCCAGGCTGGGAAGTTCTGTGTATCATCTACTGGGGCTAAAACAATTTCACCTCAATGGCTTACATACTTACAGGTACAGATCTTCATATAATAAGGCACTAGGAAATGTCTGGAAGAATTTGGCCATTTTGACTCCTGACCCCTCATTTATTAATAATTTTTTAGATAGGACATCAATTCCTGGCCAAGATATGTATTTGGACCCATTTATGTTCCCACAAAGTTAGGATTAGATATGCAAACAACCACATTCCGATGTTGGCCAAAAGGGTCTCATAAAGTTCTATACCCAACTAACTTGTACTCCTAAATAAGTAACATCAAATACTTGGTCTACCGAGCCCAATTCATATTCAAAAATTCTATTGAAAAGACTAAGAAACTGATGATGACAGTTGCGGGGGGGAAATGATGGAAGAGGTAATGTTGTTCAAAATGAATTTCACTCATAGACTGACATGTTGGACATGAACCTTTTGTACAGTTAATTAAAAGATATAGTTTTTTAAAGAAACAGACTCTGGTGGATAGCATAGGTATATACTTCCATTTATGATTGTCATACCTCTAGCTACCAAGTTCTTTAATTGAATAAGTCTCAGCATGAAAAAAATCAAACATATTTGAAATTATTTGCTGTACGTACATGAGCATTGTGTACTGGTGTGTGTTCACAATCTAATGTTTTCACTGAAGACATTGTATACATTCACTAGCTGAATGATGCTATAATAGTCAAACATGACAGACTTTGTCACAGAGCTCTAAAACAAATAGCACTTAAAGCAACCTGTATTGACAGGATATATGTGTATTAAAAATAACGAAGATTTTTATGAAGTTAAGCAATTAAGAGAATAGATTCTAGAGCCAAGTTGCCTGGATTTTAGCCCAACCAGTGTCATTTATAAACATTTTCATTTTGAAAATGTCATTTATCCTCTGTTTGGATATCACATTTTCTTTAAATGGAAAAAAGAAAAACAGCATGTTTGCATAAAGTTTTATGAGGAACATATGAACTAATTCAGGTCAAATATAAAGAATATGCTTGTCACTATTTGCCAAAGAGAAATAAACATTGATAGGGTATCTAAGTACATGGATTTATCCAAAGTCAGAAGAAGAACTTAAGTTTACAAACTGGAGTCAGTCTTGCTGGGTACCTGTAACTCATGTTTATAATCTTAGCTACTCAGAAGGATGAGATCTGAGATCATGGTTCAAGTCAGTGGGGACAGGAAAGTCCATTGATGCTCTTCTCTCCAATTAACCAGAAAACAAAACAAAACAAAAACACTAGAAGCTGAGCTGTGGCTCAACTGGTAGAGTACTAGCCTTGAGAACATAAAGTCAGGGATAGTACTCAGGTCCTGAGTTGAAGCATTAGGTCTAGCATAGACACACACACACACACACACACACAAACACACACACACATACAGAAAGCATATTAGAGTCAGTCTTTAACATCACAACAATATGCATTAGTTGGCTGACAAAATACATTAATGTAATAAAAATAAACTTAAAACATATTGTCAGGTATAATAGTATTAGAATATTGTTTTAATCTATAGAATCAAGTGACTTAAAACACCTTTGTATTATAATAACTTTAGGAATTAAATTATATTTTTGACATATGTCATTAATTTTACATTTTTCAAGATTTAGTAAGTATTTTCTGATTGCTTACTATTCTTAGATATATACCAAATAGAGCTGGGTACCCAGTTGCAGTTTGAAGTCTTCCTGGGCAGAAAAGTGCCTGTGAGACTCTTATATCCCACTAACCATTCAAAACACTGGAAGTAAAGATATGGCTACAAGTGGTAGAGTGCTAGCCTTGAGCAAAATGAGCTCAGGCACAGCTCCCAGGCCCTGTGTTCAAGTCCCACGGCCAACAAAAAGAAAGAAAGAAAACAAGAAAAAAATAATCTATCAAAGAAACTATTTTTTGTTTGCCATTAGTAGCCATAAGTACATCGAAGTTGCAAATTCTATCTTGGTAGCTAAATTACAGGAACTAATGAAGGAGCGTTTTTATTCACAGTTTGCAATACGGTCCCTTTTTCTCTTTCCTCCTTTTTATTTCCCTCCTTTAATATTTTCCTCACTTATGTTTTTCCCTTCTTTCTCCTTCTCTTCCTTCTTGTTCTTTCTTGGTCAAGATAATAAACTGCTGCAAAATACCTTGTTTTCCCCATTTATCTATCAGGTGATCATTTTAGGACTGGTTTCAAGTGCCTCCATATTATTTAAAGAAGCTTGGAAGAATCCTCCTGAAAAGTTCTAGGTCTGGCTTTTGACTTAAAAAGACACAACCATAGTTGTCATTCTTGTGTCTTCTTCCTATTGGCAATGCAAGGAAAGCGGTCTCTAGTTCTTCAACACAAACATTGGCTGCTTCTCTTAAAAATAATGAAAAGCATTGGATTAGTTTTCAGGGGAAAAAGTCAATTGTTTGTTGGACAGATGTCTGCTTTATTGGCTTCCCTATATAAACTGAATATATTGCTTTCAAATAATGGCTAAGGTTGTATCTCTCCTTGTTTATAATTCAATATATGTGATATATGCACTCCCTTTCCCAAAAAAATGAAAGAGGAAGAAAAAAAGAGAGGTAAAGAGAAAAGAGCAAGAGAGTAGGACAGAGAAGGAAATAGGAAGTAAGAGATTTGCAACAATGATATGATGATTGGTGATTGTTTTCAGTGACTCTGACACATTCTTAATTATACCCAGGAGCCCAAGTGATAGCTGAAAAACAATTTTGAACATAAGCTTTTGTAGAGTATTCAGTTTTTAAAAATGCACTATTTCAAGAACATTAGGACATGTTAAAAATCAAACAGTATAATAACAAAGACAAGCAAAAGAGGTGTTATTTAAATATTGATACTTAATGAAAGCACTTTAAAGTACTAGGACCATTAGGACCATTAGTTGTAATACACTTCACAGAAAAAAAGCAACATTTTATTACTCTATTGATTCTTTCTTTTTCAATTTTTATATTATAATTATGCAGCAACAATACAAAAAGGAAAATATGTTTCTTCTTCAGTAATTCTAAAACTAGCCCTCTTTGTCAACCACTAAATACATAAATATAAGGAGAAAAAAGAGATTCCATTTGGTGATCAGAGCTTTTAAATGATGATGAATTATACTAAATTTTAACTCAGTCAGTTCCCATAACAAACAATATTTAGTAAATTCTTCTGTGTGAAAGATGATTTGAAGAGTGTTCAAATGTGTATGAATAATAAAACAAAATATTCAGCTGCTATATTTACAGTGTAAATGGTAATGGTAAAGAATTTAGATCAATTACAACAGCTATTTGTCTATATTGAGATTTACCGAATACAGTCTCATATAATAGGCATTATCATTATATTGTGAATTATAAAACTGAAATTTAGAATGATTGTTATCTACACAGTTCCTCATTTAGTAACTACAAGATTTTGTCCCAATTTGTAACCTCTGAACTATTAAAAGTTTTATAAAAGTAAGTGATGGGTAGTATGGAAATGTGGACAAAAATATGTAATATGGGAAAATAAATATATAGCCAGGTGATTATGACTAATGCCTGTAATCCTAGCTACTCAGTAGGCTGAGATCTGAGGATCACTTTTCCAGGCAGGAAACTCCATGAGTCTCTGAACTCCAATAAGCTACTAGAAAAAGCTGGGAGTGGTGTTATGGTTCAAAGTGGTAGGGCTCTAGTCTTGAAAAATAAAGCACAAAGGCAGTGACCAGGCCTTGAGTTCAAAGGCTCATGACTGCCAAAAATTTTAAAAAAATTAAAAATATAAGAAAGTAAATATCCATTACCATATATTTGAAAGACAAGAAATACAAAGGCAGAAAAAGGTGTATGCATGAGCATTTTTAAAGTTGTGAGATTATTGAATACAAATTATGTTAAAAATAATCTTACAGTTGAGATATAACACCATTTTTTAAAAATTTAATTTTATTTTATTTGTGAACATACTGTACAGAGGAGTTACAATTACGTGGGCAGGATAATGCGTACATTTCTTACCAAGCATTGCAGCCTCCTCCTTTGTTTACCCTTCACATCCCTTCCCAGCCTCCCCCCTCTCCCTCCAGTCCCAATCCTTCCCCCCCCAACCGACGTTTTAAAGCTCGTTTTGGACATGACAACTTGTACTTCTCATTGTTGCAACAGGTCCACCTGTATCCTTAAACGACTTGTTTGTCCCCATCTCCTCCACAAGTTATACTGACATCAAATATAGTGAAAGCAGGGGTTATACTGTGGGGGAGGGACATACAAAGCAACAAAGAAATAATCTTATGAATGAGTTAGAAACACATGCATGAAAGAAAAAAACATTAAAATACATATCTAAGGGTTCATTTTCCTAACATCACATTATCTGACCTTTTCCGCTTGACTCATACATATACCAGATATTGCAAATAAGGGAAAGCATGGGGCCTATGTCTCTTTGGGCCTGGCTTACTTCGCTTAAGATAATTTTTTCCAAGTCTTTCCATTTCCTAACAAATGGGGCCATGTCATTCTTTCTGATGGAGCCATAGAATTCCATTGTGTATATATACCACATTTTCTTGATCCATTCATCTACTGAGGGGCATCTGGGTTGGTTCCATATCTTAGCTATGGTAAATAATGCTGCAATAAACATAGTTGTGCTGGTAGCTTTAGTGTGGTCTTGTTTGTAAACATTTGGGTAAATGCCCAAAAGTTGGATTGCTGGGTCATAGGGGAGTTCTATGTGGAGTCTTTTGAGGAACCTCCATACTACTTTCTAAAGTGGTTAAACAAGTTTACATTCCCACCAACAATGAAGTAAGGTTCCCTTCTGTCCACATCCCCTCCAGCATCTGTTGTTGTTAGAGTTCTTGATTTTTGCCATTCTAACTGGAGTGAGGTGGTATTTCAATGTTGTTTTGATTTGCATTTCTTTTATGGCTAAGAATGTTGAGCAACACTGCTGGAGGAATATCAATACCAAATTTCAAACTCTACTATAAAGCCATAGTAATCAAAACAGCTTGGTATTGGCATAAGAACAGACCTCAGGACCAATGGAATAGAATTGAAAACCCAGAAATGAACCTACAGACCTATAGCCATCTAATCTTCGATAAGGGAGCTTAAACAATAGAATGGAAGAAAGACAGCCTCTTCAGTAAATGGTGCTGGCAAAATTGTTTAACGACTTGTAGAAAACTAAAGCTAGATCCTTATATATCACCCTGCACCAGAATCAACTACAAATGGATCAAAGACCTCGAAGTCAAAGCAGACACTCTGAAAATATTACAGGATGGAATAGGAGAAACCCTAGGTCTCCTTGGCTCAGGCCGAAAATTTCTGAACAGAGACTCGGAAACAACAAATCAAAGAAAGGTTGGACAAATGGGATTGCATAATGTTGCAGAGCTTCTGCATGGCAAAGGACATAGCTAGCAAGATCAATAGAAAGCCCACGGATTGGGAGAAGATCTTTACTAGCCGTACAACAGACAAGGGTCTCATATCTAAAATATACTTGGAACTCAAAAAATTAAATCCCCCAACAACAAATCCTCAAAGAAACAACTGCCCAATAAACAAGTGGGCGAAAGACTTAAAGAGAAACTTCTCTGAAGAAGAAAGAAGGATGGCCAATAGACACATGGAGATATAACACCATTGTAACCATGCAAAATGATTGCAATATTTTGTAAAATTTCAAACAGCAAAATTTAAATAGCTTTTCTATTTTTATGGGAAAGCTATCTTCTTTTCTCAAACACAGGTGTAACACTTGCAGCCAGTTCACATAATGAAGTTTAATAAACATTTGTATTCAAGATTTTTAAATAGTACCCAGGCCTGAATTAGGAATATAGCAAACATTCAGTTGTTATATTAATAGTAAAGTTGAAAATGGTAAAACGGAAGATGCCTTTGTTATTTAGATACTTATTGTAACCAGAAATTATATTTTTGTTGGCTTCATTGTAGAATTACAAATTTATTTCTTTCTGTATCTTTATAATAGCTAAAATTGTTTAATGTGGAATAAAAACAGTATATCTTATCCTTTCTAAGTGTCTATTTCATATTTTAATACATTAATTCATGAAAGGAAAAAAAACTCCAGGAAAAGCAAGAAATTATCTCAATCCATGTAAACCAAACTGCTAAAGACTGCAAAGATATGTAATGAACACCTGGCAGATCAGTGAAGACATCCAGCTCCAGATTTTTCTGTAAAGCTATTATAATATGAATCATTTATGTGTGTTATCATTTGTCTTAAATGATCAGATATTACATTCAAAGAAGAAATTACCTTCAGGTAATGAGACTATAGTTCTTATCTCTCCTTTCAATTGGTTATTGTTATTTTCATATTACCACAATGATTTATTTCTGGCTTAATTACTGTAGCTTTGTAAAAAATACTGTGAATAAGAAATATCCATCTATTCTGTTACTTTGTGGTTGCCTTGTCACCCTTGTTTCTTTCCATTTCCAAATATACTACAGACAACTTTGTCAGGGAATCTCAGTGAGATAATTTTTTAAAAAATTGTATTTTAATTGCTACATTTTTTAATTAATAAGCCCAATTTGGAGAGAACTGAGTCTTTCAAGTTTTATGTTTCTTTTTATATAATTATGCCTGTGAATGAAGTCGAGTCTTCTTTTTGACCTTGAGTATTTCATGAATCCTTGTCAATTATTTGTGAGATGTTTTTAGAATGAGAAGTACAAGTTGTCATGTCCAAAACGAGCTTTACAACTTCGGTGCGGGAAGGGGGGGGAAGGATTGGGACTGGGGGTGGGGGAGGGAGGAGGCTGGGAAGGGATGTGAAGGGTAAACAAAGGAGGAGGCTGCAATGCTTGGAAAGAAATGTATGCATTATCCTGCCCATGTAATTGTAACCCCTCTGTACAGTATGTTCACAAATAAAATAAAAGAAAGAAAGAAAGAAAAAAAAAGAAGAAAAAAATTCTAAAATTATGTGCTTTGTATTTGTTTACAGTGGGCACTTAGGAAAACTTTCTTTTAGAGTGAAATGTTAATGTGACCTTGGCTTTCAAATCTCTTAGGATTTTGTTTTGATCACATCTTTAAAATAGAAGTCATGGTAATCTGAGAAGACTTTTAGATTTTTGTTATCATTTTGTTGGAAGTTATTAACCTGTGATACTGGGGCAGATGTTGAGACTCTGGTGCAAGTTGTGTCTAGGAATCCACAAGTTGTCAAGGTGATAATTTTTATGATTAATATAATATTACAAAACAATCTCATTTTGGAATCCCCATTTATTCAGGTAGAATAATTATTTATTTCAACAATGCTAAAGTTTATATAGTTTTATGTCAGGGAATAGTTTCCTGAACACATATACACTCACTTTAATAAAAATGCAACTCCTTTTTATTTATTGAAGTAGTTTATAGTTTTAATTATCTGACTATTTGGAATATATAAGACATTGTGAAATACACACACACACACACACACACACACACACACACACACACACACATTTGGTTTTTGTCTTCAGTTACAGACACTGAGCTCCTAAAACTTTTGTCAATTTGAGCAATGGATCAAACTCTTGTTCTAATATTGGGCCTTTGATACCAGATCCTAACAAAAATCTCCTAAGACCTTTTAAATTCCCTGGGTAGTTTCAGCATTAACATAGAGCTTCTTAGTCTCTTGATACTTTCGGAATGATAGGGATATCTTTATTAAAATGAGATTATTCTTGATGGGCTCATGGAAAGCCCCTTGGTAGGTGAAGTGGGTCTGACTACTTACAAGCAGCCACATGTTAGGGGGTTAGGGGAGAAGCGGAAGTTTGAGTTTATCAGCCCTGGCTGATGGTGGAATTACTTATATTCTTGTAATGAAGCCTTTATACAAACCCAAAAGGAAAGTTTTTTTAATAGAACAATAAATGTTCTATTTTTTTAAAGTACAAAAATGCCTTTATGGGAAATGAAAAAAATTCCGGGTATGAAAAAATGAAAATTGTTTCCCTTATTTACAATAACTAGACTATGTCTAGGACAAGCAGAAAAGGTCAAAAGCTACATACAAATGACCATATAAGATGATGTTAAGTGAAATGAACCTCAAGATAAGGACACAGACATTGTATCTTTCTTGCTGTTGTTTTTAATGTACCTATAATATACTGTGATTTTTTTGTTTCTTTTGTATTTTCTTTCCCCATGGTATAACCACTGTTTTCACTGTATTTGATTCCTGTGCCCTGAATCTTGTATACCCATTTTTCTAATTCAGGGAGGTGAATTTTCTAATTTAGGGAGGTGAACAAAATGCTGAACACAGGATACAGGATATACGTTAACCCATTGTAACAATGAGATATACAAGACACTATGTTAAAAATGAACTTTACAGGTTTGGGGATGGGAGGGAGAAGTTGGGGAGATGGGAAGGGAAGGGACGGTAGGGAAAAAACAAAGGAAGAGGTAACAATGCTCAATAGGAAATGTACTCATTACCTTACTCATGTAGCTGTAACTCATTTGTATAGTATCTTTATAATAAAATATATATTAAAAAGTTAGATGATATGCAGAAGAATATAAAGAAAAGTAGCTGACTCTAACATACGTCTATCTATCAATCTATCTATCAATATCTACCTCTATCTACTTTAAGTATAGTTTGGAGGTGATAATCAATAAGACCTCCACTGTGGAAAGTAAAAATCAGAATTTGAAGAACAAATTTGAGGAATCAAGAATTTAGAAAAGGACAAAGAGTTGAGAGTTGGAGGGATAGCCAAAAAGAGGACTATAGTCATGTTACGATGAGCTGGAAAGGAGAAACAGTGAGAGCGTTAGAATTTTAAATAGAAGGTACCTACAGATAATGTTTTACTGATGACTTGCACTATTTAGTAAAAGAGTTTAATATTTTAGCTATTTTAAAAACTAAAAAGTACAATATGGTACATTAAAAAGTACAAAAGCACAGAAGGATTTTTGGATGGTAGCACAGTCAGAGAGGCAGAGAATGCCAGATTCCATCATATATACTTTCTCTTATGCATTTTCCCATTAGAACGTATTATATCATTGCAATATATTTTATAATAGATGAGTAAAATGAAGTGGTTGTGCTATCCTCTGTGAGCAACTCTAGTAATTAGAATACATTGGAAGCCTCTGATATATAGCTAGACATGAAGTAGTGTAAAAGACAACATACTACTTGCAGTTTGTTCTGAAACAGTGGAGAATCTTCAGGAAGTGAGCATATGCCAGACTTGTTTTAAATTATATAATATGAAATCGATGAATCTGGAGTCAAAGTGTTGAGTGATTTTGTAAGAGAATAGAGGAAACGATTTGGCTTTTCTTTTTAAAATAATAGAGAAAATTATTGCTAATTTCCTTTAATGAACTGTGTGTTAAAAACAATATATGCTTGTACAAAATATAACGATAGATAGATAGATAGTTAGATAGATAGATAGATAGATAGATAGATAGATAGATAGATAGATAGATAGATAGATAGATAGATGTGTTTTTACTTTCTAGTAGAAACTTATATATTTCCCAACCATTGATCCTGGATACTAATAATGAGTTAGAGAATTAGAAGCATATGTGATTATATTGACAAACATATTTAGGAATAAAATATATCTGATGTAACATATTCAACCAATGCAACAGTGACACTCATAATATAATATGTTGGAAATGAACTATTTGGGAGTGGGGTTTAGGAGAGGGAAAGGGGGAGAAAAATGAGGAAGGGTGTATCATGTTCAACTACCTTACATATGTAACTGTATCTCCTCTGGATATCACCTTGACAATAAAATTAAATTAAAAAATAAAGTCTGACATCCAAAACGTACTAATGTCTTATCCGATAACTTTATATGTATTGAGATATACAGCCTAAACTCATTGTCATAAAGGAAATGAAAGAACTGTATGATACCATATGATATGTTATACTTTCAATTAAGCAATGATACTAATATTTCATATCTGCAGCTGGAAAAACTTAACAAAATACATGTTGCCAGCTGTTTGCAGATTTTCTAGATTACAACAAATGACTTTTAAAAGCCATGTGCCAGATGGAGAAATGCTCATATTTCCTGAATGTTAATAAAGTTTGGTTATATAGCAAATTCAACACAGGAATAAAAAGTGCATTGGTAAGAGACTTATAAATGATTTTGTCATATTGTCAGCTGTCACAAGAAACTGTTCAGAGAAGCTTCTCTGAAGAAGAAAGAAGGATGGCCAATAGACACATGAAGAAATGTTCAACATCCCTAGCCATAAAAGAAATGCAAATCAAAACAACATTGAGATATCACCTCACTCCAGTTAGAACAGCAAAAATCAAGAACTCTAACAACAACAGATGCTGGAGGGGATGTGGACAGAAAGGAACCTTACTTCATTGCTGGTGGGAATGTAAACTTGTTCAACCACTTTGGAAAGCAGTATGGAGGTTCCTCAAAAGACTTCACATAGATCTCCCCTATGATCCAGCAATCCCACTTTTGGGCATTTACCCAAATGTTTACAAACAAGACCACACTAAAGCTACCAGCACAACTATGTTTATTGCAGCATTATTTACCATAGCTAAGATATGGAACCAACCCAGATGCCCCTCAGTAGATGAATGGATCAAGAAAATGTGGTATATATACACAATGGAATTCTATGCCTCCATCAGAAAGAATGACATTTCCCCATTTGTTAGGAAATGGAAAGGCTTGGAAAAAATTATCTTAAGTGAAGTAAGCCAGGCCCAAAGAAGCATAGGTCCCATGGTTTCCCTTATTTGCAATATATAGTATAGGTATGAGTCAAGCGGAAAAGGTCAGATAATGTGATGTTTAGAAAAACGAACCCTTAAATATGTGTTTTAATGTTTTCGTTTCTTTCATGCATGTGTTTCTAATGCATTTATAAGATTATTTCTTTGTTGCTTTGTATGTCCCTCCCCCACAGTGTAACACCTGCTTTCACTATATTTGATGTCAGTATAACATGTGGAGGAGATGGGGACAAACAAGTCGTTTAAGGATTCAGGTGGACCTGTTGCAACAATGAGAAGTACAAAATGTCATCTCAAAACCAGCTTTACAATGTCGGTGTGGGGGGGAGGAGGGGGGTATGATTGGGTGGGGGGGAGTGGGGAGGCTGGGAAGGGAGGTGAAGGGTAAACAAAGGAGGAGGCTGCAATGCTTGGTAAGAAATGTATGCATTATCCTGCCCATGTAATTGTAACCCCTCTGTACAGTATGTTCTCAAATAAAATAAAATAAAATAAAATAAAATAAAATAAAAAAAGAAAAGAAACTGCTCATCTGCCCATATTTGGGCATGATTCTCATGTTTACTATCTTTAATTATAATTAAATACTGACGACGTTCGTTTTTGATACAAATTAGACTTACAGGATAACATTTGTTTTATAGATAACAATTCTAATAAATCTGACACTAAATCATTGTAGTAATTTTAAGGATGCATGAATATTTTATTACACAACTTTCTATTCAGACTGATATTAGAGAACCACCATGCGAAAATATTTAAAAGATGAATATGGAACACATGCACCATGGCTTCCTGATTTGTGATTCAGTGTGCTTTCAAAGACATTTCTCTTAATACTCAAATGCCTCTGAAATGAGAGAATTCATAGTAGAACTTAGCCACTGATAACATTGCCAAATCAAGAAGACCAAATTATTGATCATTTTAGTATTAAAAATTTGCCTGCACAGATGCAGCACTCTGTCTACAGGCAAAAATATCTCTCAGGAACACCAAATCAGTGTCCGATTAATAGGAAAGATGGCCACTCCATTTATTGTACCAACCAAAAAAAAATGAAAAGGATATACCAAGGACATCAATGTACTTACATGAACAGTCATGTAAGAAAACTCTGGAACAATGTGCCCAATGTATTGCTAGAGTGTCAGTACGTGATATTGAGGTGAGAGGGTAATTTGTCTCAATTATAGAAAGTATCCAATTTGGCCATCTGCTTCTTTTAGCTAGGCATGGTAAGTAGAATCTTTAGAATTATTTAAATTCTCTGACATATTCAAGTTAAAATAATGTTGGTGAACTTGGAAGCCACCCAGAAATTTCTGTTTTAATTAAGGATATATTAGTTGCAAGAGTAAAATACTTGAATCATTACTTTTGTTTTACAGTCTAGGTTGGGAGGAAAGCTGGTAGATCCTGCAAAGTAACTACAGGCTGCCAGCACCAAAGAAAGTAATGGGTCCCTAATCTCATCCCTTATCAGTTCATGTGAACAGGGAGGACGAGTCTTTTGTGATGAATTTAGCTAGCTCTTTCTCTTTGATATTTCTTTTTGAATAAAGCATAAATTTCTTTGGATTGAGATGTGCACCTCACAGGGCCATTAAAACTTGTTTGTGCTGCTACCATTCAGGACATACTTTCAAACATGAGTTAATTGAAAACAGTGGTTATTGATTGTGAATGATAAAATGTTGATATTTCAAACCCACATGATTAAGTGTGGAATGAATTTGGTTGTGTATATAGCAAGAAAAATAGTTATAGCACTGATCTTAATAAACTTCATGGAGATGTAGGCTCAAAGACATACACCCAGATTCTTCATTACATTCAGAAAATAAATGAATGCATTGCTCTCTTCCAGCTCCAAGAGCAAAAGAAGATGTAGAAGCAATTGATCTGATTGATTTCTGGAGAAATAATCTACCATGTCTGGGTGTTGTTCTGGGTCTTGTTCCCTGTGCAAATTCCGATATGTGAATTTACATTGCTCTCGTGATTCAGAGAGCATTGTGTTTTGGTAACTGTAACAAAGTATAATTTTGCCTCACATTTATCCCTACTTACTTGTATTTACAGTCCTCTGTATTGACTTAATTTTGAGAGCTAGTGTATAGCAGAGTGTACAGCCAATCATAATGTATTATATATTTCAAAGTGGTAGTAAATTTCAAATGTCTTACCATAAAAATGGATAGGAAGATGACCTTGCCACATTTTGTACACATATCAAAATCTGTTGTACCTCATAAATGTCTATAATAGTTATACATCCATAAAATAATGATAATAATAAATATGGTATTCTCAATAAGTGGGAAGACAAACCTGTAAGCAACCTTTCCAGCTCGCTCTGGTTCAAAGGCACATGCTTGTGTGTGCAGAGCAGATGGAGGCCACAAAGTGATCATGACTTGGTAACAACTCATGTCAAGAAGTCTGGAAAGGCGTACCCTACTACTCAAGCTGGTGAGAAGGCATTGCAGATTATAGTAAATGTGACGTGCTAAAGTATCTCTGACTTGGAGGCAGAATCTGTGTGTTCACCTCTGTGCTCTGTCATGGGCCAGCTTATTGGGGAAAACAAAACCAAAACTATCTAATAGGAATCAGAAGAGGATGGAAAGAGCATGCCTCTGGGCTGTATGTATTCCCAGCTCATTTTCATATGTCAAATCTTATCCAGCTTCCAACATTATGCAGAACTGCCCTCAGCATCAAAAGGTAACTAAGCAGCATGGATGGACCGACAGTCTTCTAGGCCATGCAATATCCTGATATAGTCACATGGTCTCTGATGGAATTTGAGTAGGAAGAGCTGGCATCTGCATACCCATCTTTGCAGTCTGACCCTGGGCCCAGAACATTTTTTAAAAAATTATGTTCAATAGACCGTTCATTCCTTATATCTTCAGATTGGTTTAGTCCACGTCTTTTTCTTTGCATGTATGGTGCAATAAATAGCAATCAGAGAATTCACAAATTCCTGAGTGATGTTAAGTGAGTTTCTTTTCACTCATGGAAGGGAAACCTTGTGTTCTTTGAGATCACAACTTGTTTATACTTGTCAGAGAAAAAGTGAATGAAGCATTAGAGGTGTCCCTTTTGCTCATAAAGCATGTCTTCACCTTCCTTTGAAAGTTAATGTTGCCCTTCTTATTTTTGTCAGTTCTGGAGCATGAACTTAGGGTCTGGGCATTACCCTTGAGTTTTTTTGTTCAAGCTTAGCACTCTACCACTGTGATCCACAGCATGACTTCAAGATGGTGCCTTTCTGATATCCTCACTTTCATGTCCAGACTCAAAAAAAAAAGACTATCAATGTTTTTTTTTAATTGTGAAAATACTGTACAGCATGGTTACAATTACATTAGCAAGGTAGTAAGTACATTTCCTGTTGAACATTGTTGCCTCCTCCTTTGTTTTCCCCTACCATCCCTTCCCTATTGCCTCCTCAGCTACCACCCCCCACCTAAATTGTAAATTTCACTTTTGGACATAGAGTCTTGTGCATCTCATTGCTGCAATTGATCAATCTATCAATGTTTTTAAATACTTTTAATTGGGGTGCATGAAAGTCATGATTTGGTGAATAAGTAATTGTTACAGATATAAGGACATTTTTTTGCCTTCATTTGTTTTCTGTTCTAGAGGAAACATAGTAAATAATAATAAACATTCAGAATATCAGAACAAAGGAAGTTAGGCTCTACAAAATATATGCTGGCCAAGCAATAGAAATCCTTTGAAACAAAGAAATGAAGAAATGGCCCACACGTGGTGACACATGCTTCAAGATTCAGTCACTCAGAAGGCAAACACTGGAAGAGCACAGTCCTATACCAATTGGAACAACATTCTAAGACTTTGTATGATAAAGAATTAGAAGCAAAAGGCTGGCGCCAAGACTTAAGCCATACCTAACAAGCACGAGACCCTGAGTTCATGCCTTAGTACAGCGACAGCAGCAGCAGCAGCAACAACAACAACAATAGCTAAATTGATAAATAATACAAAATTTAAAAAGAAGACAAAAATTTTATTTTATTATATTTTGGTATACCAAGGAATCCAATGTCATTAATTCCTCCTATAGGAATTTTACTAAACAGGAAAATTTTGACTCTAATCCAAGAAAACTTTGTACAACCAAATTGTATTTTTATTCAAAAGCTCCTCCCTCTCTTTGTTTGTTGATTTGTTTTATCACTGACCAGTGTATTCTAGTTTTAGAATAGAGATCAACAGTGGGCCTGTGATACTCATTGCTAAATAATGGGTGTTCACCTGGTCCCTTTACTCTGAGATTTTGCAGTAATCCGGTGTCACATACTGTAGTAAACATTATCTCAGCAGAGCTGAGGTCGCCTGGTGGAGTGAATGTTTGCTCTCATGTGACTGGGAGACCCAAAACAGGAAGCAAATGGAGGTAGAATACCTTTTTCCATGTGTCTTTGGCATAAGTTAGGTGTTGGATTGGACGGAATTAAAGGAAACCTCTTCAGGCCAGTGATATATACAGCCATCACCCTATTTGGCTGGGGTCAAACTTCACCCCTCTTCCTTGTGTTGATGGTTGTTGCAGCTGTGATGTAGCATCATTATAGTATAGTCATCCTCACTGTCCCTCTCTCTTTTGATGGTCACATTGCTTTGTTCAGTTTTGTTCGTTTTTCCTTTCCATGTGAAGCAGATTTCTCCTGAGAACGAATGTGTTGGTCAGATGTTATATACTTCACTGGATGATTTATACATGAGGCAGGTAAAAACAATATGAAACAAGCAAATAAACAATTGTTGTACCCAAAAGGAGAGATAGTTCTGTGAAATTTATAATTCCAAGTGTTTAATCTCCTCATTGGGTATAGACGTGTAGGCGGTCTTAAAGATGTTTGTTTTCTTCAGGCTTTCTGATGCTTTGTATTGGAGCTAACTGACCCAGCTTGTTTTCACTCTAAATAGATTCAGGTATAACTGAAGAAAGAGTAAAGGGGAAAAAAATAATACTCCATCAAAGCTCTCATATCCAGGCCTTTCAAGGATAAGATGTTTATTGAACCTATGTTGCAAGCAGTGGAGGCTATGCAATGTTCATATTTGGAGTGTTTTGGGCTTTCACATCTAAGACAGCAAAGATATTTCTCTACTGTAAGTGACAAGCAGTTTGTGTCAAATTGTGTTGTCAGTACATTTTTCTCCTGGACATCAACTCTGTGTCTGAATGTACCCCTACTGTGTCCCAAGTGTGCAGTGAGAAAACAGTAGAAATGTGAACCTGTACCAGATTCCCAAGGGATCCCACCCCAGGAGTCTGTGGGACAGAAGTCTTTACCACCACCTTTTACTTTAGAGTCCCTGTAGTGCGTTTGATGCTGAGCTTCACAGAATCAAATGGAGTCTCCCTGACTCATTTTTCTTGTCCTGCCTGGTACTGTCAATGGGGTGTGTGGCTTTGGAGACTCCACTGATATTTTTAGACGTAGATGGGGTTTAGGCCCTTGTCAACAGAGTCCTAGGCTCAACCTTGCAATGGATTATGAAAAAAAAAACAGGATTAAACTGAAGCCTGTATTTTATTTTAAAATAAATAGGCTTTAGAGGCAAAAATAAGGTATTATAATTAGCTGTTTCTTGAGAGTCATAGTTTTCACACACACACAAATACTAGATATTGCCAAATTATGTGACATCTATGAACAATTGGCTGAGGTTTGTAAACATTTTCTTTTGAATGTCACCAGATTATGATATAAAAGTCAAGACTTGACACTGTTGCCTTTAATCTTATAATTCACACATATGAAAAATTGGTTGAAATATGGTTGAAAGTATATGGGCTTTAATCTTATTAAGTGATCACTTTCATTGTAAAGAAAACTTCATCAATATAAGTGTCAGGAAAGAGTAAAGTTTTCAATTAAGCTAATTGTCTTAGACATGGCTAAAAGAGAGTGAGACCATTTAGGATAGAAATTTGTCCTTAACTGCCACAGAGTTAACTCTTCAAAAGTTAAAATTTTGTACAAGAGACAAAAAAAACTTCACACCTTGAATAGATTTTAAGGTTTATAAAATAAGTATTTAGGTCTACTTTCTTTCTCCCTAAGAGAGGGCAATGATGATATGAAATTGCCTATCTACATTTCTTGTTGAACATTGTTACCCCCTCCTTTCTTGTTCTACTATCCCTTCCCTCTCCCACCACCCTCACTCCTTGCCCCCTCAAAGTTCTAAAGTTGATTTCCAATATAGTGTCTTGTGGTATCATTGTTGCAATGGATCATTCTGTGATCTTGTTTCAGCGCTTTGTTTTTACCTTACTGATGTAACTGTAACTTCTCTGTACAGCATCATTACAATAAATTTTTTTTTGTTTTGGGTCCAGTCATGGGGCCTGAACTCTGGTCCTGGGTGCTGTCCCTCAGCTCTTCAGCTCAAGGCTAGCGCTCTACCACTAGAGCCACAGTGCCACTTCTGGCTTTTTTTCTTATTGCTTATGTGGTGCTGAGGAATTGAACCCAGGGCCTCAGGCATGCAAGGCAAGTGCTCTAACATTGAGCCACATTCCCAGACCAACAATAAAAATTTAAAATATAATCTATCTAAAAGCATAGAAGATTCAAGGACTTACCTGCACAAAAAAATTTTACTTTCCAATAGGTTTCTTTTGGCTAGAATTCTGCCATTTCTTATTTCAAATCATGTAAAATGAATTCAATCATATTCAGCAAATATATTGAGTCCTTATTCAAGCTGGAAATTGAGACACTAATGAACAAAAATGCCCCAAGTCATTCCAGAGGAGCTAAACAGTCATACTTCTCTACAAATAGGCATTTGTATTCATTTGACCAAAGATGTCAAGCCACTTGGCATCTCCTAAGCCTTTAATCCCTGCTAGATCAGAGGCAGAGTTTAGGAAGGTCAGAGTTGAAGGACTATATGCACAATAGTGTAGTGAGAGCACCCACCTTAATCAATAAGCCCAATATGATGGTGACTATATGTCTGATTGTTATACTTTAAGATGGGTATGGAGGACTTGTCCATTTGCAGTTACATGCAACTAGCAGATAGAGGAGAATATCTGTGCATATAATGTTCTCTGAGTCAACCACCATAGAATGGCTAGAGAGTAGCTGAACTCATACATGTAGTAAATTTCTGAAAGTTATACATAGGAACTTTATTGTTTATATTATGTAATTGGTGAACATGAAAATAATTTCTTTTATGATAATGAGAGCCAAGTGATTTACTTTTTCTACTTCACATATTTTAGCTATGACCTCCAGCCATTAATGGGTAGTAAACAGACAGAAGTCATTGAAGCTAATTTCATGTATTAATAGGTTTCTTTAGGGGAAAATGTTATCTGCATATTCTTTCTACAATGTGATTTCCTTGAACTCTTTCTTACTTAAAGCTTAACCTCCTCTGGCTATCCCCATATGCACCACCAGCTTCTTTCCCCTCAGGATTAAGGACTGTTTTGATAATAGGCATCCACATCCCTGTAGCCTCACATAAAGGAAAAAAAGAAAAAGAAAAGAAGAGATGACTTAATCCCTAGAGAAACAAAACATGTTTTCCTGTTTACCTTTCATTCCACAGTATGTTGATAGAATGCGTGAACAAACAAATGTATGGTGGTGCAGGGCAGCTTTTCAGGTCGTTTTCTAAACCTTAACACTCAACTTTCCTATGTATTGGTTACTTTAGATGTGGTAAATTTACATGATTATAAATATGGTCGATTTCATTTCCTAAGTCTTCATGGATTTATGAGAAAGAGATTAAATTGTATATGTATTCAAATGATGCTTGAGATACTGGTATTTTTTTTAAACAGGACTCATGTTTGAAGAGTAATTTGGTACTAATTTCTGTAGTTCCAGTAGCTCTATATAATGTAAAATAAAGAAGTAAACAAATGTAAATAAACACCCAAATTTCAGTGGCTTAATTTTTTAAAAAATCATGTTTCACTCATTTAGATTGTTACTGTGGTTTTCCTGTACAAAGTGGAGCTGTTTCCACTGTGACTCCATGAGAAAGTTGCTTGCTGACTAGCTGAAAAGTCTGAGACTTGATGAATTCTCTGCCTCAGTCTTCAAAGGAGAATAGAGCGCCAGAAGACACTGTCAGAACTGACTCTTCTGGAGAGGTTTTTGATTGTTTCTACTCATATTTCATTGGAAAGAAATCATATTGCCACCAAATACAAAGTATTCAAGTCATCCCATGCTGAAATGTGACTTCCTAAAGGCAGATAGGTATATAACAAGACAGAAAAGTGAGTTTTCTACTAGAAACCCAAAATATGTTCTATCTCTCATGGAAATACTCACAAAAGTGAAACCACTTCATGCCTATCTCAAATTTATATAAGTTTAGACCTCATTAAATCTGAAATTTAAATTCCCTCTTTTAAGTGAAATTGGAAGGCTTCCTAATACACAACACAGTAATATCACAAGTACATGGATGTATATTATCAACACTTATTGAACTATGGAATTTGATTGTAGGGAATGGATGGGACAAAATGGAGAATTTTCAAAAGGTGACATTGATCAAGATACACTGTACTTGCAATCGGAATTCTGGAATCAAAACTCTTTTGTACAACTGTTTAATAAAAATAAATGTTTTAAATAAATAAAATAAGATAAAATATACCAACACAATAAATCAAGACAGAATAAAAGAACTCCTGAAAAGCCATAGTACATTCACCAGTGCCATAGAAATTGCAGCTGTGTCAGTCTGTTGCGTAGTTTAAGAGATCAAAAGCTATGAGTTTGCCTGTAAGTTTATTAAAATTTTATTTGAAGAATACTGTTTCAAGTGCCATAATATATAACATTCAGATTTTCAGTATTCTATTTCACATGAATACATTGTTACTCTGTATTCCATTTCACATGAATACATTGTTACACTTTATCATGTAAATGCTCTGTTCAATTTTCTATGTATACCTTCAAATATTTGCTCTTATATCTTGCCTCAATTTTACCATCTCTGCTAATGGTAGAATCCACTAAGTATTATGAGTGCTTATTACAGTCATCACTACTTTGAATGAATTGCATTCCACTGAGATTTGGGCTTCCAAACTATGGTTTGAAAAATGGTAAATAGACTGCTAGGGAGTGACATAGCAAAAGCTCATTAAATAGGCTAATTAGTAATCTGCATCTTTCTGACATACTTACTTCACTAATCCACTAACTCAATATATCATAACACTGTCCCTGCTTTGAAATTGAGAAAACATTCCAGGGCAGATCTATGGACGTTTTATATGATTTAAAATTAACTGTTTGTACAACAATCAATCCTACAAAATGCTGTGTTATTGGACTTGGATTTTGAAAACTTAACTAGCTCAGAACACTGTGCTGTATCCCTAGCTCTCTCCCTGTGCTAACCATCAACTCTGAGGAGATTACAGATCCTAATGTAAGACCTGTAACTTTGAGGCTGCTTCAGAAAATGATCATGGGAAACATTGGCCCTTTTGGCCTAGACTGTGATTTTCTGCATAAAGCTCCAACTGCTCAGCAATAAGAGCAAGTGCTGACAAATTGGATTCTATCAAACTAAGATGATTTTATACACCAAAGGACTAAAGAAACAGCTTGCAGAATGGGAAAACTTTTTCCCACCTATATTCCGGACAACGGATTAATAATAAAATTCAATTTCTATTTTACTTCATTTTATTCTCAGGTGATGTGTCAAAAATAAGCTTCTTACATAACATTTTGATTTTAAGCATTTGCATTTGACTCAGGCCTTTCGTATTTATTCTTATTTTGTCATATGTAATAAATACTATTGTCATTTTCCCATGGACTTAGCTATTTTGAATCCATATGTAATCATCGTGGAATCTGGCTTATTTCATAGTCTGGTTATAGATAATGAGAAGATTCAAAATCTTCTATCATAAATTTATGGTTTGTAATTGTTTGCTTAATTGAGTGTCATGTATTCTGTTTGAATAACCTTTGAAAGGAATTGATGTCATACTATGTCATAAAAATTTTAGGCCCTTCTTCTGATGAGGTAAATATGTTTAAGGAAATAAAAGTTTATTGATTTATTGAGGATGATGATGAGGAGGATATGAGATTTTTGGTTACATAAATTTACTTTATTTTTCAAGTTATTTGAGAGGACCAAAAGATTCTATTTTAAAATAATTTTATTTTCTGAAACTTTCCTGGCTTTCACTTTTAACTAGCCCTGAGAACAGCTTCCTAAGACAGAATTCTCTCTTCTTAATGCTCTACCCTCTTGTCTAGTTGAGGACATCCAATGTTTAAATGTCATTGGTGACTCATAGAGGCTTCTCCAGTCGTTAGCAGAATCCGGACTGGCACAGAGTGCTAACACTATTGAATCTCTTGTACTTTCTAAAGTTAGAGAAGGGGCCTAGCTTATAAATCAGTGAAAGTCTTAAATGTCTATGAAGTGTCCACTCATTTCCCACTTTATCCTAAATTTTCTCTAAACCTAAAATGTCTATTTTACAGAGGGGTTTCTGTCAAGAGTACTACTTTGTCACCAATCTTTCTTTGAACATGTGATTGGTGAATTCTGTCTTACATCTATGCATGTTGAGAGGTCACACTCTTTTGCTAACCCTCACTTTGCTGTTAAAAACCATTAAAACTCTCACTTTGTACTTACACAGTTCTTTTCTTCTTGTTTCTATTGTCCTACTTGGATAAAAACAACTATGGCCTCAAATTGGACTTTGGTTCATGGATTTTCTCTGTGGATTGAGCCCTTTTCCATGCTTAAATGGTTTTCTACTTGATTTTTATTGTCAGAAAGGACCCACAATTGCCTCAAGAGTACCTGAGCAATACCTGGCTGGGAAATTTCTCTTTGTTTCATTTGTGATGACATCCTCAGTATTACGTTGCACTTCAACAGTTTCTTCTACTACTTTTATCACAAACTGCTAATCATTTACTTTATAAAATATGATCCCAATTTTTCTTTTTTCACTGTCTGAAATAATTTTAACTTTCTTTAACATGTGAGTAATGATTTATGCTACATACATACATGCACACACACATACATACTCACACTTTTTACTAAACACAAATGGCCATGGAAGTGTATTATAAGTTAATGTCTTTCCAGGTTTTAATACTTCAATCATTATGATGTTTCCAGGTCCATCTCTTTCTCTAAATATTACAAAAATATCATTTTTCTTGGTAGCATACATACATACATACATGTATATAGATATATATATGTGGTATGCATATATGGGTATGAATATGAAGTATATTTATCATATATTTATATATGATATGAAGTAAATATAGCTATATATTATATATTATATATCATATATTATATATTATTTTATCATAATGTCATAAACATGTATATATATATATATTCATATATTTTTTTTGATCCATCCATCCTTTGTGGAATATCTGTGCTGCCTCGATGACCTGGCTATTGCAAACTGTGCTAAAAATTCATAAGGATATGCAGATGCCTTTTTTGTCTCTTACTGTGTAATCTTTTGGATAAATGCACAAAAACTGTATACTACAACATTGAGTAATTCTGTTTCTTTTTTTTTTTTTGAGGAATCCTTATATGAACTTCCATACTGGTTTCAATAGTTTCTATTTCTAGCAACAGTATATTTGGGTTCCTATTCTCCACTTCATTTTGAGCATTTGATATTGTCAATATTCTTGATAATGGCTTTTCTTACTTGAGGGAGATTTAATCTCAAGGTTTTGATTTTCATTTGCCTTATAGCCAGAGATATTGAGAATTTATTTACATATTTATAGGACATTTGTTTTTTTTTTTCTTTGAGGAATGTCGGTATAGTACCTTTGCTCATTTATTAACTAGGCAGTTGGTTCTTCAGAGTTTGTTTTTTGAGTTCCTCATCGATTTTGGTTATTATACCTTTCCCATATGTACACCTGGCAAAGATCTTCTCCCATTTGATGGCTTTCTTTTCAGTTTAGAAACTTTATTTTTACTGAAAAGAAGCTTTTAAACTTGATATATTCCCATTTGTCAATTCTTTGTACTATTTTTTGAGCACTGTGCGTTCCATTCAGGAAGCTTCTGCCTATGCCAATGGCTTCTAGTGTTTCCTCTATTATTTCTGTAGTACTTTTGAGATTTCAGGTCTTACTTTTGGGGCTTTGAAACATTTTGAATGAGAGTTGGGGGTCGTTTTAGTCTTCAACATGAGGATATCTACAATAGTAGTTCAATTCTATGAAAGGTAACAACTCACAAGGAAATGCCTTGTGACATAGTTTTCCTCATCTCTCTGAGGCAGGGTAGGTACACATTTATGTTATAAACCAGTTTTGATATCATGAACTGAGGTGTTCATTCATGAATAGGAATTGGTAGTCATCCATATGTCAAGATAGCTTTGCTCTATGAAGGAGCCATCATGACTATTTGTGTTCCTAGTTGACCTGCTGGCAATATGGAAATGATGGCACAGGAGAAGTTAGCAACATTGGATAAATATGTTTTATTTTGGCTTCCTTTTTGTTATATTTCCTATTTAATACCTCATAAATCTGTTTAGCAATAACACAGAATTTTCTAGATCAGCACAAGAATTTCATTTAGTATAAATAAAAGATGAAAGTGTTTCCTCTTATTATTGCTAAAGTCATGTAGCATACTGTAAAACACAGGCTTTTGGAGAACCAAGGCTTGATATATGAAAATATTATCCATAAACACTGTAGTAGAAAGACAGGAATCAACACTTTACCAATACTAGAGCTAGGACAAACATATTCTTTTTTTTTTTAATTTTATTTTATTTTATTTGAGAACATACTGTACAAAGGGGCTACAATTACATGGGCAGGATAATGCATACATTTCTTACCAAGCATTGCAGCCTCCTCCTTTGTTTACCCTTCACCTCCCTTCCCCGCCTCCCCCTCCCCCCACCCAATTATACCCCCCCACACACCGACATTGTAAAGCTGGTTTTGAGATGACATTTTGTACTTCTCATTGTTGCAACAGGTCCACCTGAATCCTTAAACGACTTGTTTTTCCCCATCTCCTCCATATGTTATACTGACATCAAATATAGTGAAAGCAGGGGTTACATTGTGGGGGAGGGACATACAAAGCAACAAAGAAATAATCTTATAAATGCGTTAGAAACACATGCATGAAAGAAACGAAAACATTAAAATACATATTTAAGGGTTCATTTTCCTAACATCACATTATCTGACCTTTTCCGCTTGACTCATACCTATACTAGATATTGCAAATAAGGGAAACCATGGGACCTATGCTTCTTTGGGCCTGGCTTACTTCACTTAAGATAATTTT
>NW_027203340.1:0-84389 GCF_024711535.1 Dipodomys merriami
CTTACCCAGGAAATATATTTTCAGTTTGTGAAACAAGGTTGTAGTGGAATTTAAATCCAAAGTTCTTTAAAAAAAAAAAAAAGACATCAAAATTTGTGAATTGACCTTTACCAAACTGTAATTCTCTGAAAAATATATTTTGAGTCAAAATATTTAGAGAGAAAGTGTCCTGAACAATGAAAGAATGTATTGGGTTTACATTTTTCTGTTTGTAATTCTTTCCACAATGTCTTTGCACATGAAGCACTGAAACACAGAAAAAAAAATCTGATAGGATAATTCAAACCAATGATTTCACATTTCTATGTGGCTCACAAAAAATAATATCCTTATTAAGATGAGATAGCCAACACTTCTCTTATTACATAAGCCAAAAAATTTTGGGATCAGAAAAGAATTGAGGAAATGAAAAATGTAAGAAAACTCTTTTTAGAACCCGAGCTAAGCATATTGGCTTCAACAGTGGAGAGAGGCCAAAACTTTTTGATATAGATTCTCTTAATATTTTAGCTACCTAAAGTGATTTTACAGAGCCTATTTGCCTCACTACGATGAAGAACAGATTGAATGAAGACATGAAATAAATTACACATCCGAATAAGGCAACTTAAAAGAATTTTAAATGATAAACAATGAAGATGGAGCAATGAGGGAGGCCGTATAGTCCTTCAGATTCACTAAACATGAAGTCAAGAAGCTGTGATTCATTGGAAATCAGGAAAGAGCTAAGAGGAGGACATAGAAGTAGGACATAGTAGCATTGTCCTTTGTAACAGACACTGTCATCCAAGGTATGGATGATTTAACTCTATTCTCCTCGATACATCTTGTTGAACAAATGCAAGACCAAGAGAAAAATAATCAATTGAAATAATTTTGCAAAGAATAACTTCACTTTTCCTGATATTATATCTAAGGAGAGACTTAAGAGAAAAGATAACAAGTGGAGTATACTTTGGTTTCCCCTAAGCATCTTGTTCCCATAATATATCTTTGAGGTTAGAAACGATTGAACCCAAAAGTGGTGGAATACTTATTTTTGTTGGCAATTGAGACACAAAAAGACTTTCAAGGTTAAAAAAAAGAAAAAAAGTATAATCAAATATTTGTGATCACAGCTTCTTGGACTGGTTTTTGGAGACAAAGTTTTACATTAGAGTTTTTCCTCATTAAAATAGAAGTTGGGTATTCATGACAACCAAATTCAAGAGGGAAGTTTAATGGACTCACTAGGAAAGTAAAAAGAAAACCATTAGAAAACCCGAAAGTGGTGCTGTAGCTCAAGAGGTAGAGTGCTTGCCTTGAGCTGAAGAGCACAGGGACAGCACACAGGCCCAGAGTTCCAGCCCCATGACCAACAAAAACAAAAACAAAAAAATAAATCAAATTAGTAACAGAAACTGAGAAAACCTTGATCGTTCATCTTATATAATGGGTGGGAGAAGAAGGGTAACAAGAAATCTAAAGGGTTCTACATCTATGGCCAGGCAAATGTGTTAGTCATGTTCTTGGTGATAAGGATTACAGGTGAAAATGATCGATTTAGGGGAAAAAACTCTCTGATAGTTCTAATGTTTATATTAAACAGATGCAAAGATTGATCTGTTTAGATATCATCAAAATAACCATGACCATGAATATGAAAAAGAATGATAAAATTGGGGGCATTATTAAAGAGAAGAAGAAAGGAAAAGTTATGACATAAGTGTAGCAATGTGAGCACCAGTGTGGACAAGATTGGAAGAAAGAGATAAGGAAACAAAAAAGTAATCGAAACAGATTTACAGAAGAAAAGAAAAGAAAGAATTTGCAGGAAGAGAAGGTCAAAACTGTTACAGAGACATTGAAGGAAATATGCTATTTGGATTTGAAAACTAAAAGGACATAGACAAGTTCAATAAGAACAGTGTTTGGTGAACTGCTAGATATGTAATTCATATTGATGAAATTTTGAGATATGAATGTGAAGCCATAAAATTCTAGATCCATTAATTCAACAGATCCTTTTTATTTTAAATGTTGGGAACAAATGCTTTTATTCTGATCTTAGAAGAACTAATGAGCTCCAAGAAAATGTCTCTAAGAAGCCTTTCAATTCAAATATCACTGTTTGTCTCAAAATGCCTTAAATTCTACATCTTATAATGTTGGCATAGCGTTACACTGTGGAACTTTTATCCGCAGAGAGTGAGTAATACCCTATTGGTTAACATGGACAAAGTACCTTCATAAATAGACTGGGTGTTTGGAAACAAGAAGTGGTAGCTGAACAATGTTCTTAGCAGTTTGTACAGATGAAATGGAAATAGAGCAATCAAAAAGAACATGCAAATAAACAAAGGCACAAAATAGAATGTGCCAAGGAAATGCTGATGTACAATTTCAAATAATGTGCTCAGGTGTGAGGGTGTGTTCAAAGTACAGCATCAGACAATATACTTGTATACCTTGAGAAAAAACTGCATTAAACTATTCTGGGATTATCATACAAGTAGAAACCTGTTACACTGACTCTCTAATCAGTCACAACATCATCAATTTAGGGAGTATTTTCCAAGAGCATACTGAGAAAAAGAGGGCTCATCACAATTAGTGTTCAGGTTGAAGTAACGACAATCACATAACGTTTCATATAAGTTTTCAATTATTTTGGAGCATTAAAGTGGGAAAAAGCAAAGTAAATATTTTGCATGTATCTGAATTAAGTGGGATGAATTATATCGGTCTCTCTTTAACTTGGAAGTTATAGGTTATGTTTTTTTTTATACTCTACATTGGGACAATGATCTGCTTTCAGTTATTTTCTTCTCTTCCCCTTCTTTTGCCCTTCCACTTAAAGAGACATACTTGAGCTTGCATTTCTAAATCCTTCAAAATTATCCATACTTCTGTCAGCCTCCTATATCTTTCTCAAGGGTATATCTTCTTACTACCATTTTTTTTTATCCCATATGATATTGGATATCTTCCTGCCTAATTCAGTGAAAGATACACATTAGACTCATCCATATATCTCAACACTTGTACCACCATAAAATCCTATCCTCCTTAGAAATCATGATTTTAGTATGTCTGGGGAAGTGACATCTTTCATTTTTGAATGACCATAATTGATACTTACATGCAAGCATGTTTTAAACCAATATGCCTCTCAGTAGATGAATGAATTGGCATGTCCATTGCGGTGCTGTGGGCTGTGGCGGGGACGAGGAAGAAAAATGGTTGGCTACCCTCAGTTATTAATCCTGGGTCCCAGGGCTGGCCAGATGGAGAGTTTTCCTGCATAGGGTAAGCATTTTTATAGGAATTCTTTATTGTCTATTTTTTATCTATACACTTGCCCAGTGCTTTCCTTTTTATATTTAGGGCAAATTCCTGGTCCTCTCTTGTTAACATCAGTAGCCTTTTTACAGTTCTTCTTTATATGTCCCATTTGACCACATCCAAAACATTTTAGATTAGATGGTTTGTAAAGCATTCCTGGTAGTGGGCATAGTTTCAGCAAACAACTGCAAACGCCGGGATTCGGATGTAATGTCTTTACACGCCCTTAAATATGTATTTACATCCCCAGATTCTTTAATAGGCAATAGGGCTCGTTGACAGTCCTCATTAGCATTCTCATAAGCCAACATGCCTAGTAGTTGTTGCAGTGCAGCCTCTCCCACAACAGTATGTTCCAAGGTCAGTGTCAATCGTGATAAAAATTCAACATAGTGTTTATTAGGTTTTTGAATTTCTTTAGTCCAGGAGCCATAATGCTCCCCTACCAGCCGAATCCTCCCCCCATGCCTCAATACCTATGTCTCATAACTGCTCATGGATCTCTTCAGGAGAGTTCACTTGCATATGAGCATCTGCATATGGTTCTGTTCCACTCAACATAGGACAGGTTATGATCTGCAGGCATGGATTATTGCTCTGTGCATTTTGTCTAGTCCTTTCTGTATATAAGTCAGTAAACTACATTTGCCATTGTAGGTATTCTGGTTCCTTAAGCAAGGCTCTACAAAGCATCTTCCAATCCTCGGGAGCAAAATTATCGGGCAAGCCCATTAAGTAATTCCTTAACATAATGAGACTGAGGACCATAAGTCACTGATTGTTAAGTTTACCAATATCATCGACAGCAACACCCTCATATCTGGTTGGTTGAGCTATACCATTCATAGGAGGTGGTCAAATTACAGGATAAGAAAAAATAGGCATTTCTTCATCAAACTCACTGAGCCTTCTGTTTTGTGAAGGAGTGATGCGGTAAAAATTGCTTCCACAAGCTGAGGAGAGGAAGGCTGTTTTATTTCACCTTCTCAGATTATCCTTTCACTCTGCTAATTTCTACCTCCATATGTAGTAATCTTGATAAAATCAATACCATTTGCTCAAACATTCATTCTATTTACGCTTTCAGTTTGTTCATTTTCAGCTTTCTTTACCTCTTGTTTTTTCTCCTAATTGTGATGCAGCCTTATCTATTGCATCTTTAACCTCCGAGTCCAATAGTAAACCTACAATAGAAGGCACTGCCTCTTTCTTTAAGTCCGCTATTAATCTTTTCTCATTTAAAGCTTTAAAAAGGGTATGTAAAATAGCCTAAATGGACCAAAATCTAACAGGAATCCTTTCCCCTTCTCGAACATCTCTTTCTACAATACTTTACTCATTTCCAATTATCAACATCTAATGCCCCATCAACGGGGAACCAAGGATTCCATTCCCTAACTACATTAATACACATTTCTATGTCAAAAGAAGAAATAGTTACACCATAAGCAGCAAGCAAATATTTTAGCATATGTAAGTACGGAGTAGACTTAACTTGTTCCATCACCCTGTAATTAAAAGTACTTACCTGAATATCCCTTCCTGTATTCAACACTGCAGGGTCCCTGTTTGTGTGCCAGTTGTCAACGTCTCAGGCATTGGGGTCCCTGGGTAAGGGTCGCAAAATCACCAGGACACAGGGGTTGCAGAGTGCAAACAACAATTGCCACTGCATGCTGTGCTTTATTGTTAGTGGGTATTTAAAGACAAGCAAGTATTATCTTTGCCAATATTTATTCAGGAGACATTCACACAAAGAATTTCAACAGATAAAATTTTGCTTAAACTATGAGATAAATCTTTGTATATTTTTATCTAAACTATTTTAGAGCAAGCTCAAACCATTTCCCCGTACTCTGGAAAATGCTTGACTAGCTGTTCGTCTATGCGTAAGTAAGCAGAAGAGCTACTTCCTCAGCTTTGAGACATGATAGCTTTGAGATAGGGAGAGAGAATATGTTCCCTCTCTAGGTTGGTATGCCAAGAGCTTTCCACATACACAAACACAGTCCTCAGATAATCCTGAGGCCGGAGCCAGCATCATTCTGCCCCTCCAACACAGACCCTGAGTCTTCACAGAGATTGTCTCACCAAGTCTTCTATTACTTTAAGCAAAAACAAAGCAAAGCAAAGCAAACAAAATAGAAATTATTATTAATTAAGCTGCTATTAAAGATTCTAGGCACAATTATACTGTTAAATGATGTTAGTAAATATGTTTTGTAGATACTGATCTCATATGTGTCACAAAAATATCCATGGATTCATAACTAGAAACTCTGAAGTGTAAAGTATATTAATTAGGTGAGTTTCATTAGGTAGCCAATGAAGAGAACACCACAGGGTTTTCAGTCAGGTAAAGAAGTTTATTTACTGAACTGCTGCCCATGCCATACATGGTAGAAATGCATGTAAAAAAAAATGGGGCGATCCAACCTCTGGCAAGGATGAATCTATGTGAAGGACCAGATGAGGTGTGCCTGTTTGGGGGAAACTCTGGCCACACTGGATCTAGATGTGACTTCAAGTTCTAGGACTCACCTCTGGTCAGATGGAAAGTGGGACCAGAGGCTGACCAGGTTGTGACTTAACAGGATGGGGAGGTGGCTGCCTCCAGGTGTGCCAGATACTAGGCAAAACATAAAGGGTTGAAACTTAGCCAAGAATTGGCTGCATAGGGTCTGCATGACCTGGGGCAGACCTAACAACAAATACAGGTAGTACTTCTGACATATGACTCCTGACTCCAAACAATTCATTCTCAGTCATGTTCTTTCTTTCTTTCTTTCTTTCTTTCTTTCTTTCTTTCTTTCTTTCTTTCTTTCTTTCTTTCTTTCTTTCTTTCTTTCTTTCTTCCTTCCTTCCTTCCTTCCTTCCTTCCTTTCTTTTCTCCCTCCCCTCTCTCTTTATTGTTTTATTGGTTGGTCGTAGGGTTTGAACTCTGGGCTTGGGCAATGTCCCTCAGCTCTTGAGCTCAAGTCGAACACTCTACCGCTTGAGCCACAGCGCCACTTCTGGTTTTTGAATGGTTTATTGGAGATAAGGGTTTCACGGACTTTCCTGCCCAGGCTGGCTTTGAACTGCAATCTTCAGATCTCAGCGTACTGAGTAGCTAGGATTACAGGTGTCATCCACCAGCGCCCAGCTCTTTCTCTCTCTATCTCTCCTCTCTTTCACTCACCCTCCCTCTCTCTCCTACCTCAACATTCTCAACTCTCAAATAATGAACACTTGCTGAGTTGAACTCACAGGCTGGGAGAGGAGCTCAATTGACATATGTGAAATTTATTTAATGTTTCCTTCTACTTCTACCACAGGTCACTGGAATCAAATAATGAACACTCAGCAGCATGGCTTCTCAAGCTGTTTGGAGGAGGAAAGCAAGCATGCTCACTTCATTCTGTGAGGTTCCCCCTGGGAAGGTGGGACAGACTCCTCCCTCCTCTTGCTAAATCTCAGCCAAGATTCTGCATCCATAGAGGTGACTGCCTCCAAGAGTCCCAGTTACTCAAGTGAAACAGTTACAAGGCAGAGACTTAGCTTCTTGTGGTGCTGAGATTAATGGCATCATGATTCAACATGACTCACTAGTTTATTGAGATTGGGACTTCTTAAATTTTTGGTTAGGCTATGTTCAAATTGTGATCTATTTATTTCTGATTGCTAACCATGATTATAGATGTGAACCAGCACATCAGACCATTCAAAGTTTTTTATGCCACATGGAAGACATGAAGTTTATTTTACCAAATGACATACAACTAGACAGACAGAAAAAGTAAGTCCTTAATTCTGGTCAAGATGTGTTGTTAATGTGAAACAAAATTACTTAGCAAAATATCTGACTACTGCGATTATACTTTCAAACTTACCCTACACTTTAATATCAAATCACTTATATTTAGCCAATGATTCACTCAAATTACCTGTAATCATTTATGTCTGGCCTATCTTCTAGAAGTAGGGAGAACAGGAGCTCACACAATTAACTAAAGTGGTAGAATTTGAAAGGATCACAATTCTGAATAGGTCTAGGAAGGAAAGTATCAGCCATATCAACCTACTAGGTAGGGATATTGGAATGCAATCCTGATCCCTGCTTTTTGGGCTGGGTGCAAAAATTGCTACTCTATGCATAAAGTAACTTAAACTAGAAAGGAGTGGTGGAGTGACTCCAGTGGTGGAATACTTATCTAGCAAACAACATCAAAACTCAAATCAACTTCCTAAAGATAAAATAAGACAAGGAAAGAAAGAACAACTCATACTGTGCTTGTGTTCATTGTAAAGATTTACACTAAATCATTGTAGTTATAAATGCCATCATTTTTTTCTAGGAGCACACACATTTTGTGTGAAGACTAAATGAAAAACTAACACCATATATATAAAGCTTTGGTAGAACACAGGTCTAGCTTACAATGGTGAACACCTAAGTTTGCATGTGCAGTGGTGTTGCAGGGTTGTTAAGGTTTATGGAAGTCCATCTTTTTGATGGACTTGACATGATGAAATTACCTAAACATACATAACCATACAGTTCACTGGACAGATACTGCTGATATATATATATATATATATATATATTGCACACACATGTATGCATTTATATATTAAGTGACAGGTAAATAAAAATTTAAAAAATATAATGAATAAATTTAGTGAACAGATAACTTTTCCAAAGTATTACTTTACCTTAACCAGTTCATTTCATAAAGTCTACAATGCTATATCACACTTTCATGGCTGCTGATCCCCTTCAGCTTTTTTATGAAATTGTTTTTTCTTTGTTTTACAGGTGAAAAGCCTGCCAATAAATATACTTTCATGACATTCCTTTCTTTAGAAAATGTAAAGCACGTTGTGTTATCTGGCTCTTTATGTATCATCAATATAACTTTTTTATAATTTCAAGTACATATTGTCTAAGATCTCACTCATTCTCTTCCAATAGTACCTATGGGAAGGAGAAAATGAAGGATTATTCTGTTACTTTGGGAGTTTCTGTTATTAATAACTGCAATAAATATGAAAATGAAACTCTGAAATTACTTAGAGAGGTAACTTGAAAGTTAAATTTCTACACACTTATGTTACTTCCTCAACTAAAACACAGAACTTAAAATGAGTAACATTTTTAGCTGGGTGCCAGTGGCTCATGCCTGGAATCCTAGATACTCAGGAGCTGAGATCTGAGGATAGTAATTCAAAGCTAGCCCTGGCAGGAAATCCATGACACTCTGACTTCAAATTAACCACCAGAAAACCAGAAGTAGCACTGTGGCTCAAGTGGTAACATGCTAGCCTTGATCTGAAGAGCTAGGGACAACGCCCAGACCCAGAATTCAAGCCCCTTGACCAAGAAAATTAAAAAGGAAAAAAGGGGGAAAAAGTAATATTTTAATGCTAATGTGCATATATACACAAAATTTGTCTAGAAATAAAATTATAACAGCCCCTGGACTGGCAAAAAAAAGAGATTAAAGTGAAATTGCCTTCAATAATTCATTTAGACGATCTAAACTGAGGGCAGGCTACTGGAACTCACATCACTAATTGAAGAGGAAGAATTTGAGAGGATCACAGATCAGAACCAGTGTGCAGAGGATTTGGAGCTTGGGGAAGATGGCGGAGGAGAAGCTGGAATATGAACCAGCTCTCGCATAGAAAGCAGTTTTAGAGTTCCAGTGAACAGTCCTAAGCCAGAGAATTACACCAAGTGTGCCATCACAGGACAGAGAGTTAGACAAGAGAGGGGAAGCCAAGGCAAAAAGACACAACTGAGCGCCTGCCAGCCGCTGCCTTGGCGGCGGCGGCAGGGTCATGGTGGAGAAAGCAGCCCCGGGGCCATAACTGAGCGCTCACACAGAGAGTCCAGGACGAAGGAGCCAGACGCACCGGGAGAGTGCATTCTACTCAACACCAGCAAGAACCGACAAGGAGCGGACATCTTCATCCTGCAGTTCACAGACCAGAGACGACCCAGGATCCAAGACTGGACGTGAGTAGAAGCCCGACATCCTCACTCCTTCTCAGGGAGCAGAGGAGGGAAGGCCACCCCTCCCCCCCCAGCACCAGTGATCTCCATCTTGGATACCAACAAAGCTCGGAGGAGCTGCCAGCTCCAACCAAGGCCTTGGAATAAAACGAGTCATTTAGCAGGTCACAAGAACTTAATGGCAGCGAAGTTACCTGCCAGACTTGGCTCCATCCAGGGAAAAGTCACCCAGCTCAGGCACCAGCCATTGGAGTGGCTTTCCTCACTGGGTAACCAGAGCCAGAGGCTGCCCCTCCCTCTAGCAGCCTCCACAATCAATTGAAAAACAGAAACCCTGAGAATGGCTCCAGGGTGGGCCCTGGGAGTTTTTTTTTTTTTTCTTCACAAAATAGCCCCAGGAAAAAGCTAATGAGTGTTGAAAGGGCTCAACTCTACCCAGAACCTAGCCTTACCACTGCATCCCCCTCTTTTGTGATTCTCAAAGCAGATGACCCTCCCAGTAAACTAATCTGGGAGGGGGATCTCAAAATCTTGGGTAAAGCAGAGGATTTTTCTGCCTGTTCGAACAAACTGACTTAAGAAAGCAATCAAGCCACAGGACCTCAAGCTGACCAGAGACTCCAACAAGAGGCTGTTTACAGACAAAAGGGAGATACAGGATTCTTCCCACCCCTCCCAAAAAATAAAAAAAAAAAAATCAAAGAACTTTTTTTTTCTTCTCTTCCTCTTCTTTTCTTTTTTTTCTCTTTTTTTTCTTTTTTTTGGTACCTTATATATATATATATATATATATATATATATATATATATATATATATATAATTTTTTCCTTTTCTAAAAACTTTATTAATCTTTAATTTTTGCCTTTTTTGAAAAAATAATTGTTTTCCAGTAACTTTTTTTCCCTCTTATAATTTTTATTTTAGGAATACATGAATATGCATTTTCCTTTCTTTTCTTGTCTTCTTTGTCTTTTTCTTTCTTTCTTAACTATCTTTTTGTTTTTTTGCCTAGCTCTACTGAATTTCTGACCTTTTTCTCTCCCTTTCTAATCCTTTTCACCTTTTCCTGTTTTTGATCTTCTGTATGTGACTTAACTCTTGTCCTGCACATCATTAGATAAACCCGTAGTTAACTAGTAGACCCTATCCCCCATTGTGTACACAATTAATCCACAAATTTATTACTCAATTCAAAACCTCTGAGACTTTAATTCCTTAATAGCAGTACTACCTCTTTATACCTATATAATATTTTAAGCATTTTCTTAAGTTTTTCACTTCTCCTCTATGTCCCTACCCTTCTATTAATATACTCACATTCCTCTCTAAATAGATGGTCTTTTAATCTCCATAATAATATTAATTTTTACGTTTCTATTTTTTTCTGGTCTGTTTTCATTTCCCTTTCCCTTTCTTCCTTTTCTCTCTCTCTCTACTTGCATCCTACACAACCTATTTCCTGCATTGAGATTAGGACATAGTTAACTCTCCCTGTGCCTCCCCACACCAATCTATTCCTATTTTTTACCCACATCTCTCCCTAACCCTAAAAATTTCTGGTTTTCCAAATTCTTCTCTGCGGTTCGAAACCCATTAACATATAGTTGTTTGATGTTGAATAGATGTATCTGTTGAACTAGATTGTATCTGTAGACTATTGACTGTATAAATGCAAACGTTGGTTGATGGTTGCCTTAAGATAGTGTTCTAGCACAAAACTGGTGCTATTTTTATCTCAAATGGGCAGAGTAAGCCAGAAAAACACAAGAAAAATGACAAATCCGGGTATGTCAATTCCAAATCTTGATATTCAAGGGTCAGATCAGATAATTAACAACCCAGAGGAGAGTTCCCAAATAGCCCTACAAACACTGGTGGCAAATATGATAAATGAGAAGTTTGACAAGTTACAAAGGACTCTGTATGAGCGTGATAGGGAGAGAGAAGAGACATTCCAAAAGTTTATACAGGAATATCATAAGCGTGAGGAAGCTACTCAAAAACTGATACAGGATTTGCGTGAACAACTTGAGAATACTCAAAGAGAAAGGGAGGAATGGCATGAGCAGGCTGAGAACACTCAAAAAGAACTGCAGGAATCCCACGAATGGGAAGAAAGAGAACTGCAGGAATACCACAGACGGGAGGAAGATAATCAAAGAGTAATTCAGGAATTGAGAGACCAGGTAGAGAATACACAAAGATCACTAAAGGCATTCATGGAATCCATTAACAAAGAGCTGAAGGAAGTCAGGGAGAACAAAAAGGGAATGCTGAATGGAAACCAACTGAAGGAATGGGAGTTCAAAGAAACCATAACCAATCAACTAAGTGATTTGAGAAAAAACACTGAACACCAAATTAAGGAAGTAAAGAAATTCATACAAGACCTAAAACAGAGCTTCAACAAAGAACTTGAAGCCATCAAAGCTGACCAATTAGAAGAAAAAGAGATAAAAAAACAAAGTAGAGAGTCTTGACAGCAGGTTAGACCATGAAGAAGATCGAATCTCAGGGATTGAAGACAGCCTAGATATTATAGAGAAAGAACATACAACCATCCAAGACAAGTCCAAGAAATATGATAGATCTATCCAACACCTTGAAGACACCATCAGAAGGCCTAATCTAAGGATAATGGGTGTAGAGGAACACCTAGAAACAGAAGTTAATGGTCTAGGAAATTTGTTTAACAGGACCCTAGCAGAGAACTTCCCAAACATACAAAAAGATAGGCCTATTCAGATACAAGAAGCTTTTAGAACCCCAAATAGACCAGACCAGAATAGGACATCCCACCGTCACATTATAAGCCACACAGGATCAACTCAGACCAAGGAAAAGATCCTTAAAAATGTCAAGGAGAAAAGGTTAATCACCTATAAAGGGAAACCAATTAGAATCACCTCAGATTTCTCAGCAGAGACAATCAAAGCTAGAAGAGCCTGGAATGATGTATGCCATGCCCTAAAAACAAACAACTATCAACCAAGAATACTGTACCCAGGTAAACTCTCCTTCATAACTGAAGGCCAAATAAAAACCTTCCATAGCAAAGAAAAATTGAAACAATACATCTCCAACAAACCAGCCCTACAAAAGATTCTTAAAGATGTCCTACATATAGAAAACCAACAAGACCGCAACAAAGGCCAAGAAACTTCACCCAAACTGAGAATCCAAGAACCATAGGAAGAACCCAGTTTTTACAGCCCCCAAGAAGGTGGATAACATGGCAGGAACTCCCAAATACCTCCCAGTCCTATCTCTTAACGTTAACGGACTGAACTCTCCAATTAAGCGACTTAGACTGTCTAGTTGGATTAAAAAACAAGACCCTTCTATCTGCTGCCTGCAGGAGTCACATCTTGCCGTAAAAATAATCACATTTTCAATGTTAAAGGCTGGAACAAAATCTACCAAGCAAACGGCCCCCATAAACAGGCGGGAGTTGCAATCCTAATAGCAGATAAAATAGATTTCAAATTAAAATTCGTGAGAAGAGATAAAGAAGGTCGCTACATACTAATTAAAGGATCTCTCCTTGAAGAGGATATTAGAATTCTAAATATCTATTTCGCCAAACAATAGAGCACCCAAATTTATCAAAGAAACACTACTTTCCCACAAATCCCATATAGATCCAAAGACATTAATTGTTGGGGATTTTAACACACCACTCTCCCCACTAGATAGATCAACTCAGCAAAAACTCAACAGAGAAACCGCAGATCTAAACAGCTGCATAGATCAACTAGACTTAACAGACATCTACCGAACATTTCACCCAGCAGCATCAGAATACACGTTTTTCTCAGCAGCACATGGAACATTGTCTAATATAGACCACATTTTAGGCCACAAAGCAAACTTGTCTAAAATCAGAAACATTGAAGTTATACCTTGCATTCACTCTGACCACAAGAGAATAAAATTAGATCTCAACACCAAAAGCCACTAAAGAAAGTCCGGTATCACATGGAGGCTGAACAACACACTGCTGAATCAAGAGTGGGTCATGGAAGAGATTAGAAAGGAAATTCAAATGTTCATGCTTTTCAACAAAAATGAACACACAAATTACCAGCTCCTCTGGGACACAGCAAAGGCAATACTCAGAGGCAAGTTTATAGCTCTGAGCTCCTACATCAACAAATTGGAGAGATCTGAAACTAGCAATAAGAGACCTCCCAGCTAAGAAAAGTCCAGGACCAGATGGTTTTACAGCGTAATTTTACAAGGCCTTCAAAGCAGAGCTCACACCAATACTCCTCCAACTCTTCAAGGAAATTGAAAGAGAAAGCTCACTACCGAACACATTCTATGAAGCCATCATAACCCTCATCTCAAAAACAGGCAGGGACTCATCAAAGAAAGAGAACTATAGACCCATTTCTTTGATGAACATTGATGCAAAACTTCTCAACAAAATTTTGGCCAATCGACTTCAACAATTCATCCAAAAAATCATACACCATGATCAAACAGGGATTCATTTCAGGGATGCAAAACTGGTTCAATATACGCAAATCAATTAATATTATTCATCACATCAACAGGAGCAAGAATAAGAACCACAAGGTTATTTCAATAGATGCAGAAAAAGCATTCGACAAGATCCAAAACCCCTTTATGATGAAGGTTTTGGAAAAATTAGGAATCCATGGAACATTCCTCAATACAATAAAGGCTGTATATGACAAACCTACAGCCAGCATTATACTTAATGGTGAAAAACTAAAGCCATTTCCTCTTAACTCAGGAACAAGACAAGGATGCCCACTCTCTCCACTTCTCTTCAATCTAGTATTAGAATCCCTAGCTACAGCAATAAGACCAGATGCAGACATAAAGGCGATCCAAATAGGGAAAGAAGAAATAAAACTCTCCCTCTTTTCAGATGACATGATCTTGTATTTAAAGAATCCCATAGAATCCACTCCCAAACTACTCAAGCTGATTCAAAACTTTGGCAAAGTAGCAGGTTATAAAATTAACCCCCAAAAACCAATGGCTTTTCTGTATGCCAACAATGAGAAAAGTGTGGCTGAAATTAGGAAAGCAACTCCATTTGTAATAGCCCCACAAAAAATAAAATACCTAGGAATTAACTTAACTAAAGAAGTGAAGGACCTCTATGTTGAAAATTTTAAAACCTTAAAAAAGGAAATCAACACAGAACTTAAAAAATGGCAAAACCTCCCATGCTCCTGGATTGGAAAGATTAACATTGTGAAAATGGCAATTCTTCCCAAGGCTATCTACAAATTCAACGCAATACCTATCAAAATTCCAACCTCATTCTTCAAGGAAATAGAAGAGGCAATCCAAAAATTCATATGGAAAAATAAAAGACCCCGAATAGCAAAAACGTTCCTCAACAGAAAGAACACTGTTGGAGGAATATCAATACCAAACGTCAAACTCTACTATAAAGCCATAGTAATCAAAACAGCTAGGTATTGGCATAAGAACAGACTCAGGACCAATGGAATAGAATTGAAAACCCAGAAATGAAACTTCAGACCTATAGCCATCTAATCTTCGATAAGGGAGCTAAAACAATAGAATGGAAGAAAGACAACCTCTTCATTAAATGGTGCTGGCAAAATTGGTTAACTACATGTAGAAAACTTAAGCTAGATCCTTATATATCACTCTGCACCAGAATCAACTCCAAATGGATCAAAGACCTTGAACTCAAAGCAGACACTCTGAAAACATTACAGGATGGAATAGGAGAAACCCTAGGTCTCCTTGGCTCAGGCCGAAATTTTCTGAATAGAGACCCGGAAACACAACACAAAGAAAGGTTGGACAAATGGAATTGCATAAAGTTGCAGAGCTTATGCAGGGCAAATGACATAGCTAGCAAGATCAATAGAAAGCCCACGGATTAGGAGAAGATCTTACTAGCCATACAACGGACAAGGGTCTCATATCTAAAATATACTTGGAACTCAAAAAATTAACCCCCCCCCAACAAGAAATCCTCAAAGAAACAACTGCCCAATAAATAAGTGGGCGAAAGACTTAAAGAGAACTTCTCTGAGGAAGAAAGAAGGATGGCCAATAGACACATGAAGAAATGTTCAACATCCCTAGCCATAAAAGAAATGCAAATCAAAACAACATTGAGATATCACCTCACTCCAGTTAGAACAGCAAAAATCAAGAACTCTAAAAACAACAGATGCTGCAGGGGATGTGGACAGAAAGGAACTTTACTTCATTGTTGTTGGGAATGTAAACTTGTTCAACCACTTTGGAAAGCAGTATGGAGGTTCCTCAAAAGACTTCACATAGAACTCCCCTATGACCCAGCAATCCCACTTTTGGGCATTTACCCAAATGTTTACAAACAAGACCACACTAAAGCTACTAGCACAACTATGTTTATTGCAGCATTATTTATCATAGCTAAGATATGGAACCAACCCAGATGCCCCTCAGTAGATGAATGGATCAAGAAAATGTGGTATATATACACAATGGAATTCTATGCCTCCATCAGAAAGAATGACATTGCCCCATTTGTTAGGAAATGGAATAACTTGGAAAAAATTATATTAAGTGAAGTAAGCCAGGCCCAAAGAAACATAGGTCCCATGGTTTCCCTTATTTGTAATATCTAGTATATGTATGATTCAAGCGGAAAAGGTCAGATAATGTGATGTCAGGAAAATGAACCCTTAGATGTGTATTTTAATGTTTTTTTCTTTCATGCATGTGTTTCTAACGCATTTATAAGATTATCTCTTTGTTGCTTTGTATGTCCCTCCGCTGCTTTCACTATATTTGATGTCAGTATACCTTGTGGAGGCGATGGGGAAAAACCAGTTGTTTAAGGATACAGGTGGACCTGTTGCAACAATGAGAAGTACAAGTTGTCATTTCCAAAACGAGCTTTACAACGTCGGTGCGGGGGGGGGGATGGAAGGATTAGAATTAGGATGGGGGGAGGGGGGAGGCTTGGAAGGGATGTGAAGGGTAAACAAAGGAGGAGGCTGCAATGCTTGGTAAGAAATGTATGCATTATCCTTCCCATGTAATTGTAACTTTTCTGTACAGTATGTTCACAAATAAAATAAAATTAAAAAAAAAGAACCAGTGTGCAAGGAAAGTAATGAGTCTCATATCATCCTAAAGGTTCGCATGTTTGAATGCATTTGTGATCCCCGCTACTTTGCAGATAGAGGAGAGGAACGTAGCCTGTGTTCAGCCCTCAGCAAAATGGATAACCTATGAACAAATAAATAAATCGAAAAAGTATTATTCTAATGGTAGAATACTTGTTCAGCAAACAAAATATTTAAATTCATACTCATTTCCTAAAAGAGGAAAGAAAAGGAAAGAAAGAAAGAAAGAAAGAAAGAAAGAAAGAAAGAAAGAAAGAAAGAAAGAAAGAAAGAAAGAAAGAAAGAAAGAAAAGAAAAGAAAAGAAAAGAAAGATAGAGAGGAAGAAAGAAAGGGAGGAAGAAAGAAAGGGAGTATGAAAGAAAGGGAAAAGGAGAGGTATAAAGAAAAACCTCAGCATGCGTTAGATGTTAACAATGACCCTAAATCATTTTAGCTATAAATGCCTTCATTTATTTCTGGGCAGAAACATTTTGTATCAAGCCTGAAGAAAACCATAGCATACCGCATACAAAACTTGGGTTAAATACAGGTCTGCCCTACACTGTTGGACCAATAGGAATATATGTCTAGTGCTGTTGCAGGTATGTTAAGGTGTGTGGGAGTTTATCATCTTGATGATCTTGCAATGATGAAATTGACTAACTACACAATTACCTTGACAGATCCCTGCTGAGACCTATATTATGTCAGAGGTTAAAAAGGAACAGTATATACAATGAAATATATTGAACAACCAGGCATTGTGTCCAAAATTATTTTTACCTGATTCAGTGTATTTTTATATTCTATATCACATGTACAAGTTTCTCATTCCCTTCTGTCTCATTATGTTGTCTTTCCTTGGTTTTGTTTTGTTTTCAGAACCGTGGTATAGGAGGGCATTTCTTATATTTTTGTCTTCTAGTCTTCAGAAAGTCTGCAGTTAAATATGCTTAAGTTCCTTTCATTAGAAAATTTAAACCACATTGGGTAGGGTCTTTATCATGATTTTGTTATGATCTCAAATACGTTTTTATTTCTGGCATTCTACCTGTATAATCTCACTTCAATCTTTTCCAAAGGGCACTTTAGTGGAAGTAGGAAATTCAAAGGGGATTCTGGTAGAGAATTTCTGTTACTAAAAACTCTGGTACATAGTAAAGTAAATAAGTCCAAAATTATTCATTAGAGAGATGATTTGAAAGTCATCTTTTTACATCTTAATACTCTTTCCTCAACCAAACCAGAAGATTTAAAATAACTTATATTTATAAGTTAATGGACACAAATGTGGATGAAAATTCTAGAAATAAAATGATCACTCACGAAACCTTACTGATACTTCAAAGAATGCTTTCCAGTTAGAGGAATCATCTTCACACATTTTCACACATTGTGAATCTGCCTGTTAACAGAACCCCAAACTAGAATAAGGCATCTAATAGCTATCTCATTTTTGTTGTCTTTTGTCAATACTGCTTTCTTATCATATTGACTAGTATGAATTCTGTGACCATTATAAAATCACATTTGTAATAAAAGTTCCTAGGTGGGAACTTCAAGGATGAGGTGGTGTGGGGTTTCTGGTGGAGCCCTGTCTGGTTTAAGGGAGAAGTTGGTATTGGCACAGCCTCTGTGGTAAAGCAGGGCGGGGCTTTGAGGGTGAAAGCCAGTCTGTGTAAGGCTTTGAGACTGCAGGGAGGGGACAAGAAAGACTAGACTTGTTAGGAGCAGGGTCTCTTGTGGAGTAGGTGGGACTTTAGGATGGAGACTGGCAGGTGAATGGGTTTCCAGTGGAAGAAGGCAAGGTCACTGGGGAAGAGGCTGTTTGGGGCAGAGCTTTGAAAAGGAAGAACAAGGCTACAGAGGAGGAGGTTACTTAGAGTAGGGGTTGTGGTGTAGCACTGTGAGCCCTGGTGGGATATGTAGGGTGAGGTTTCCCATAAGGCATGGAAGATAATGAAGGCAAGAGGCTGACAAAAGGTGGGGATTCTGGTGCAGGAATGCAGAGCTATGAGGGAGAGGCTTTTCAAGGTCTGTGAGAGGGCAGAGTGGTGCTAGAAAGAAGTGGGCTAGTAAGGGGCGGGCCTTTGGGAAGTGTGTTAGGGTGGAGGTGGGGTTTCTGGCAGAGCAGGATGTAGTAACAATGTATGGAGGAATTTTTCAGGACCAGAGCTTTGTGAGAGCAGAGATAGGATCCAGTGGACTAGATTAGTTAGGACAGGGTGTCTGGTGTAGCCAGTTACCACTTCGAAAAGAGCAGTAAGTTTGGGTGGGGATTTCAGTGTTGGAAGGCAGGACATTAGACTTGGACAGGGTTTCCAGTGGGGCAAGGCAACCTTCAAAAAAGGGATTATGAAGGGACAGGGATTTACAGTTGAGCCTGGCGAGGCTTCCAGAGGGAGGCTAACAGATGCAGTAGTTTGCAGTGGAGCAATGTGGGTGTCGAGAGATGGGATAGTGTGGTGGGGGTTTTCTAGAGCAGGTCAGGGCTTGGAGCCATGGGGTTAATTGGAAGAGGGACTTTGAGAAGGAGTGAAAGGTCTACAAAGGTGTAGAGTAATTATGGGCAGGGTTGAGTAGGGTGTGGCTCTGTGGGAGGAGCCAATAAGGGGAGGATTCATCAAGGGAACGATGAAGCCATTGAGAGAGTAGATATGGGAGGTAGAGAGGCCTCTGGTGGAGCAGGGCTGGCTTTCCAAGCAGGAGATGGGCTGTGTGAGAAGCTTCTGGTCAACTAAGGTCGGGCTACAAGGGCAGTTATAGAGAGGTGGAGGGTTTTTGGTGTAGCATGAAGGGAATTGTGGGAAGAGGTAGGTTCAGGGCTGGGCTTGAAAAGTTCGGCTACTTAGACTAGTTATGGATCGAGTTTCTGATGAAACCAGGAGGGTTTGAGGGAGAAGTTTGGTTGGGAGTGGGGTATGAAAGGGACGGGAGGATCTTGGAAGTAATAGAATATGGGAGCAATGGGACTCTGAGGGAATAGAGTAGTTAGGGACAGGGTATCTGGTGGATGAAGTTAGGAGTAGAGGGAGGAGCCCAATGTAGGCGGAGTTCTTGTTACAGCAAGGTGGATCTTAGGAGGAGATATGGATGTGGCTTGGTTTCTGGTGGTGCAGAGCAGGGATTCCAGGAAGGGGTGGAGTGGAAGAAGGATTTCCCTGTAGCAGAGGAGGACTTTCAGGAAGGATTCTGGTTGCAGTCAGGCCTTTGAAAGTTTATAGAAGGACTACCAGGGGGTAGGTTAGTTAAGGTTTGGCTTTTTAAGGACCAGGCTGACTGGAAGTGGGTTTCCAGTGGATCCAGTCAAGTTTTATGGGAAGGGGAGATAGGAAAGGGACAAGACTTAGTGAAGAGTGGGGCTACAAAAAATAAACAATTACTCTAATAGGAACACCATTTTCAGTCAGTGTAGAATTATATTACTTTTATGTATGCGAGAGATATTGGAGAAAGTAAGCAAGTAATAATTCCTTCCTATTGAAATTTTTTTAAATTCCTGTTGAGTGAAAATAAAACCACAAGTCACATCAGGATCAGAGGCCCACAGTAGACTAAGAATATGAAGCACTGGACTGTATTCCCCAGCACAACCTTTAAGGACTACAAAAAAAATTTAAAATATCTCACTTGGTCATAATGGACACTCTATTATCTTAAAATTGTGAATGAATAGAACTTTTACTCTGACCGTTTTAGAAATCCTAAAACTAAGTAAGTGATAATGTTTTAACTTTATATAATATGGGAAGTATATTAAAATAATTAGGAAAATATAAAATTGTACCCAGAATATTTGTTGTCCAGCATCAATTTTAATCTAAAAGAATTTAAAACCAGAAAATTGCCATATAGTGAGATTGCAGCATGGTTTCTTTTCAGTCATCAAAATGGTGACTTAAGGAATGTGTCTTCATCATTGGATGCATCGATGTTAAAACATATTTAAAAATGTGAAGCACTATACAGACCCTGAAGAAACTCAGAGGGATCTGTGCAATGAGGTTGGAATTAAATTAATGAATAGTTACAGTAAGAATTGATCTTCACTAAGCACATAAATATTTTCCAGAAAAAAAGACTACATTGAAAAATAAAGAAAACATTGAAAAGGAAGCAGGCAGGCATACCTTGAAATACACATTATAAAATGAAGAATATCTATTGAAGCATGATTGCAATAATCTTTTACCTAAGTTACAGTACTGATCTATGTTCTTCCCTAATGCCAAATAACAAAGCCATGAAAATGCAGTAATAATTTTCAAGACATTAGACTTTACAGAAGGAATTCAATGAATGTATTTCTAGAAAGTATAGATAGATGTCTGAGATAAAGATTAAAACAAATATCCCCAATTCTTAGCCCTTCGAGGTCAGAGGGGTACAAGCCGAAGCACAAGGAGAATGGACAGAAGTACAGTAATGCATACCAGTAGTTCCTAAGATGCAATGATGAATATAAGAGTGTAAAAAATGAACCTATCTGCCAGGACTATACTAAGCATATATTAATTAATAAAAATGAGGGAAACCATAGAGCCTATGTTTCTTTGAGTCTGGCTTCCTTCACACAATGATTTTTTTCCAAGTTTTTCCATTTTCTTAAGAAAGGGGCTATGTCATTCTTTCTCATAGAAGCATGAATTTCCATTGTGTATATATACCACATTTTCCTGATCCATTCATCTACTGAGGGGCATCTGGACTAGTTCCATATCTTAGATATGGTAATAATGGTGCCAAAAACATACTTGTGCTGGTAGTTTTAGTGTTTTATTTTTTGGAGTCCGGTCGTCTGTCTTGAACTATGGACATGGACGCTGTCCTTCAGCTCTTCAGCTCAAGTTTAGCACTCTACCACTTGAGCCACAGTGCCACTTCCGGGTTTTTTCTTTTTGCTTATGTGGTACTGAAGAATTGAACCCAGGGACTCTTGCATGCAAACACTACCACTGAGCCACCTTCCCAGCCTGAGAGAAGATATTTTAACTTATTTTCTACATGTAAATTAATATTAAGCAAAGCTAATTAAAATAATTACTTATTTACTCTTCAGAGGATGAGTATATTACTCTTGGATATCTTTGAGGAAAAGACTTTAGACTCATTACAACTGATGCCTTGCATTGAAATTACAGGCTAAACTTTCTTCATTAAACAAAAGCTTCAGTTCTTTCGTATTAGAATTATAAAATCATAATACCTGAATGTTGATTTGTTTTCCTTTGCTATTTTCAATTCCATTTTTTATCCATTAGTTATCAAGAGATAATTTCGACAAATGCCCATGAATGGGATTGCTGGCTCTAGAGCTATGTACATTTGACCGTACAAAATGATGCTAATTGAAATGAACTCCAAGACATGGAAACAACAATTACTTTTTTTTTCAGATATCATCCTTGATGTCGGTAAAGAAGTGTAACTAGATGTTATTTTATTTCATTTGTCTTTGATTTATCTCTGGACATCTCTGCCTTGATTCTGGTACCTTCCATCTTGTATATACATTATCTGATTTGGAGAAGGAAAGGGAAATAACATAATGATGAAAGAAGTGACCCATTGCAACAATGATATTCACAAGATAATATACCGGCAATGAACTTTACAACTTTGGGGTGGGGGGTATGGTTGAGGGTGGGAAAGGATAGGAGAACAACAATGGAGTGGGTAACAATATTCATCAAGGAATGTACCTTACTCATGTAACTGTAACCACTCTGTACAGTACCTTTAAATAAAATAAAATTTTAAAAAGTGACCCTACCCTAGAAAAAAATATCCCTTTCCAAATAACCCATCTGTAATAGTACTTGTGAGGGATTCTAGAGTCAAACTGTTATACCTGGAAAGGGATATATTGGGAAGCCATATCAAACAGCAATCAAAAGGCTGAGAGCTGTGCTGTGGAAAGGTCAAACAGTTAAGGGAAGACAGGGGTATGGGGTATTACCTCAAAAGTATTTAAGTTAGAGCTGTTGGACACTAAAAGTTTAAGACTTTGGAAACAAGATGGATGTCTGTGCTATGCTTGTAACGATTATTGCTCCCTTCTGCTCCTTAAAAATAAGGGATTCAATTATCACTATGTATACAAACAATACATCAGTTAATAGTTGTAACCACAAACTAGATTGATGCCTCAGTTTGTGGACATACCTGTAGCCACTCATTACCCCACACCTATAGTAGAATGAATATAAAGCATTTTAAACAGGATTTGGGGATCCAGAAGCTGGCAGTGAGGCTTTGGGTCCTCTGGTGTCTTCTTTCCTATCACTTCCTTTGATTTCTCAGTTCTTTGGCCAGGTATCCCATCATCTTTGCTGTTTCATGGTTGTGGTGAGTGACAGTACTGATATTCGGAACACCTCAAAACAAACTATGGAAAACACTTCCTCAGAGAAGATTCACAAATGTATAGGAGCACCTGGAAAGAAACCAAACATCAGCAGTCATTCTGTGATCCTCTAACAAGAAAGTATAATTCAGGTGTATCTTTACTTTGGATATATATAAGAGATGGACAATTGTCCCTTTTGTACATTTGGTATTTGGTATTGCATAAATTTTCAGAAACACATATACATTGTGAAATAATGTTATTAATTTCATAGGTCACAAACCTTGTCACTGGAGTGATGACCCAAATGTCTTATCTCAGTTGCCTGATTCAGACATAGATGAGTGTGAATTGCATAATTGTGAACATTTTTCCATGAAACTTAACAACACAGAATGAAGTTTGAAGGTCAGGTCACTCCATACCTCTAAAGATTTTACATATATTACAGTAATACACACCTAAACTGCTCAGCACTCACAGCACATTGGTGTGTTATAATTGTCTTCAGATCAGAAATATTCTAGAGTTTAAAGTAGAATGATGGGCTGTACGTTTTCAATGGAAGAGTGATGATCACCCCCTGCAATTATTCTTAGTGGAAAATCCTTCCTATACATTTTACTGACTTAGCTTCTACTCTGTGCTTTACCATTATCAGGGAAGGTCACACTGTATAGAGCTACAATACTGCAGCAACCTTAGCTGTCTTTGAATTTTACCTCTAATCTTAATACCAAGGTCAACTCCGCAACTCTAATCACATCATTAGTGGACACCTGAACTTTCCAAGCTTGGTTAAAAATTCAGCTATCATTGCTCATTGCCAGTGTTAAAGATCTCACTCTATTAGATTTATTGTGTTTCTTCTTGTATATCCAACACTGCCTTAGATGTTGGTTTTTGTTATAGAGCTTTTAGTTTGCATTTGATTTATGGAAGTGTTAGTAATGCCAGTTGAACTGCATATATTATAATGTAAGAAATTTGATGTTTTGACATATGAATTTAATTTTCGCAATTGAGGAAGTCAATAAACATCACTCACAAAAGTTTCTTTATATGTACTGGTATTGCTTTATTGTGAACTTCCTAAAAGCCAGTCATAGGAGCACATGTCCTAATCCCATCACTTCTGTCACTGAGACGAGGCTTGAAATGTCCAGACGACTTGGCACTTCATAGTGCGAAAGTTTCTACAATGAAGGGTGAGAGAATAGAAAAAAGAGCAAATGAATCTTCCAATTGTTTTGTTACATGTTCTTTACACTTAACCATTAAGACACCATAATAGTATTTTTATAACTTCTTACCTACTTTTTTCCTGTTCTGAGATGTTTTATTTATGGATCTCTAAGAAATCATATAAGAATCATAAAATAAATCTATAAATCATATAAGAAATCTGAAAAAATAGTTTGTTAGGGATTTATAACCTACAAGGAATAATTTCAGGAAAGTATTAAGCACATAAAATGTAATGCACACCTAAAATTGTCTCTTTATTTAAAACTTCAGCAGTGGTAGTATATTTATTCTAATAACAAAGATTATAAACTAAGTTACAATAGTATTCCAAATGGAACACAGAATTAGAAAAATGAAGGGGAGCACTAAAGAATGCTACTGCTACTACTAATAGTATAAGAATAAAATTTAGGCAAAACTCCTTCAGACTAAAAGCCACAGGACAGCCCCAACATTACTTTGTTTCATATGAAGGCAAGACCTTTTTTTGTAAAGATAAGTTTTCACATATATTAACATCAGTTGGGTATATATTTCTTAAGGCCTTCAGGAAGGATGCTCTGACAATGTTGATGGAAGCTGACTTCTTTTGGACCTACTACACAATGTGCAGACACCATTCCAAGCACTGCACCTGCATTAGGGTAATTTTCGTGCTCAAGATATTTCTTCCAGTTAGGAAATGAATTAAGTATTTTATTAAAAAAAGAAGTAGGCAACAAGGCCAAACAAATTTCCCAAGTACCCAATATGGATCAGCTGTAGAACCATAATTCAAATCCAGGTTTCCACCAGGCATATCTGAGGATATTCTGTAAGTTTGACATTCATTACCTTTCAAGATGTATGGAGCAGATGAACCCACATTATCTTCCTAATTATGGTTATAATGGCAATAACATTGCTACAGAATATACATATTTTTAAATTAAAAGGGTGTGGGTAATGACATTGTAGGTGATATTTATACCAAATAAAGACTGAACCAAAAAGAAAAGAAAGGGGCTGGGAAGGTGGCTCAGTGATAGAGCGCTTGCCTTGAATGCATGAGGTCCTGGGATCAATTCCTCAGCACCACATAAGCAAAAAGAAAAAAGTTGAAAGTGGTGCTGTGGCTCAAGTGGTAGAGCACTATCCTTGAGCTGAAGAGCTGAGGGACAGCACCCATGCCCAGAGTTCAGGCCCCACGACCGGACCCCCCCCCCAAAAAATAAAAGAACCTAGGCCGCAAATTTTAGTCATAGTACTAGCACTCATATACCATATATATATATATATATATATATATATATATATATATATATACATATGTATATATATATATATATACACACACATATATATATATATATATACACATATATATGCTTCCTAAAATATACAGTGAGTTAATTTTTCGAAACCTGGTCATAGATTAAATATGAGGTATGAAAAAGTATGTAAGTCTGAAATGACTCCAAGGTATTTTGAGAAGACACCTGGAAGAGTTATCACTTAATCAAATAGTAATTAGGGATTGGTTTGTAGATAGAGATCAAAGCTCACTTTGGGATATTTTGAGTTTGTTAAAATCAGTAGTTAGGAGTTGTCAGTAGACAGGATGCTATTAAGGACTTGAATTAAACAGAGATGGAGAAAAAATACAGAAATAATTACTGTACTCAGTGGTAAAAAATATGAGAAGGAATATTACAGAGCTAAGCCCCGGGATACACAAATATGTAAAACATAACAAATGAAGAAAAACAGTAATAAGTATGTAATGCAGACTTATATGGGTAGGTATTTTTAATGTTTAAGGGCTATGAAGTGATTGTGTGATGACCTAAAATTTAAGAAATTCGTAAGTTCAACTATCCTTTGGGCCAACCATAGCTGATAGGTTAAGTAAAACGGGGCCACATTAGTGTGTCTTGATTTACCAAAGTGAAAATAGGCCAATATTTGGAAAGCCACTTTTTGCACATGTGGTTGGAGTGACAATTACTGCAGTTTGTTCAACTGTCAGTAGAAAGCTACAGGTTTAGCACAATGATAGAAATCTTTCAGGGATCTGGTAGATTTTCCCTCTGTCTTCAATTTCTCTTTTATTCGGAGAGCTAAAATATCACTACTGGAAGCCTGTCCAAATTGTGCCTTTGGCAAGTTAACAGATAGTCAGTCTATCACATGCCCAAATAAAAGAGAATTGGAACAGGTTTACATTGAGCACTCACAGTAGACAGGTCTCTGGACTTTCTCAGGAAAATCCTTCTGCCATTGTGGGATGGATAGGGCTGGATAATATGCAAAATAGACACCATAGATTGAAAGTATTCTGCTAAGTTAACACTTGAGATATCGGAAGTTTTAACTGCATTGTATTGACTTTTATGAATCAGTTAATCAGATTCTTCATGCCATATGATTTTACTAGACTGTAAAATGCATGCTTATCGCATTTCCTTGGTATAACGTATAGTATGTTTTGAAATTTGGTATAAAACATTTGTCTTTTCATTTATTTATTTTTAATATGTATTACTCTAGTTTTCATGAGTAGGGAAATGCCCTGGAACTTTGTAATTTGATGTCATATGTAATTTATTTTTTTTAATTCTTATTTATTTTCTATTGCAGCCCCCGGCTATATGTAATTTAAAGTGTAGTTTTCTTCAAGTGTATCATCCTTCGCTGAAGTTTTTTTCTTACAAGCTTTCTAATAAATATGTAGTCTATTCAATTTTGAAAAGTACTGCTCTACCTCCCACTTATTTGTGGCATTTCTGAAATCCAAGTTCCTCTGTGTGTCAGGGTGGATACTTTTGCTTGTAACAGTTTTGTTATTGAATACATAGCATCTGACTACTTAGGGAACAAAGGATGTGAAGTTACCGTATCCCAATAAAGAACTTCCAGGACAATTCAAGGGCAACTCATGTACTCTCTATGTAGGTGAATAGGAGCATAGAAAAGAAAGTATTATACATGAAAGTGACTGAGAGTGTGTGCACATAGGTATTCACTTATTTTTCTGTTGTTATAGTTTTACATATTCAATATTATTCAATATATATATATGATCACAATTTCCAAAATCCAGAGAACCACATCCATGGGCATCGCTTTCCTTTGTTGCTCTTTGGGTAATAAGAATGAAACCTGGTATTGTCCTGTGGTAGAGAAATAACTCAGAGATTCAAACATTTTTCTTTCAATATGTTGCCTGTTCCTACATCTAAAATGAGGAAGTCTGTTAATACATAATACATTTTATAATCTATTTAATATATTTATACAATTTATAATATATTCTATATTATAATATATATTATATATAATAACTGAGTTCATAAGGAAAAATACAACAAACGTACCTATGTCCATACTTTCCCAGCCATGATTAGGTTCAGTAGAGTTAGGTGCATTACATCTCAACAGGAAAAGTCTACTGAAGTTTTGATGACCTTGAGCTAGATAAGGAGAATTTCTGTAAAAAGAGCCTCTCTTCAATTATGAGAAAAGATAAGTTTGGAAGGTTTTTTGTTTTATTTTTTTGTTTTTATTTAGGCCGGACAAGAAGCCTGAACTCTGGGCCTGAGCACTATCCATCACCTCTTCAATTCAAGGCTAGTTCCCTACCGCTCAAGCCATAACAGCACTTCTGGCTTTTTTTTTTTTTGCTTATGTGGCACTGAAGAATCGAACCCTAGGCATTGTCCCTGAGCTCAAGGCTCGTGCTCTACCACTTGAACCACAGCAACACTTCTGGCTTTTTCTGCCTGGGATTGCTTTGAATCATAATACTCAGATCTCAGCCTCCCGGGTAGCTAGGATTACAGCTGTGAGCCACCAGTGCCCAGAAAGTTCCTCTCTTTTAGATATTATTCTAAAAGCCTCCTATCCAAGGTCACTTCTAAGATAATAAATGGACCTATGTCAATAGTTCCTTCATACTCTTATCTCCTGTTATGGCTATGGTGTGTCTTTTCCATTGTATCCTGAACCTACTTCACAGTTCTCTTCCTAATCCATGATTCTAGATATATTACTAATAATTACCTAAATTTTGTGGCTATAAACCCTAAATTACTCAACTATTAATTTAATTTAATTTTTTTCAATATGATCGAGGTTCTGTACAAATCTGAGCTTATATTCACCTCTTGCATCTACCTCTTGGCATGAGCAGAGCCTGGGCCTAATCTACTTTAAATGCAAGAGGTTAGCCAAAGAACAGCCTACAGTATTCCTGCCTAGGAGTCAGTACAGGTAGTTGAGTGCCTGAAAGAAGCAATGCATTCCTGACATGAGAAGGGGTGAGAGAGACAACAGCCTACAGAGCAAACTGGCAGTCACAACATTTAAAAACTTCTCCTTTGGGGAAACTGACCTCCTGCAAAGTGGCAGTGAGATAACTTTAATTTTCTTATATGAAGGAAGTTGTCATGTCTCACTACATAACTCCCTTGTAATCAAAGAGAGGGTCATTCTTTTGTTTCCACCTTATGCCCAGTCTCAGTTTATGTCAGACTTTGCTCAGACTCTATTTCTACCAGAAGGTTCCTGATGAGGAGGAAAGTGTGATCTCTTGGCTTCTGACTGGCCCTTTGGGACCTGAGGCCAGTTTTAGTTTTCAACCTGTTCCTTCTGACAATGGGAAAGCTCATTCTCTTCATTGTGCCCTAGTATCGAATCTCTTCAGAGAAAGTCAAGGAATGACAGATTCTGTCTGAGTGAGTGAGTTTCTCCATTTCCAAAAGGTCAATTAATATCTGATTCTGAGACCCAGGTGAAAGTCCTTTACCAGATCCTCCTAGCTGGAGTGGATGTTAGCTCAGACTCCAAGCCATCCTCATATTTCTCTAGCTCTTTCTCATGAACCAAAAGGTTACAGGATTTTAGTTCAGAAACAAGGAGAAATGAGAGAAGCAGAAGAACCATGGGCAGGGTGAGGAATTTAGAGATTTTAGGTGAAAAAAAGGGCTCAGAAAATCTAGAATCAGGGGGCTGGGAAGGTTGCTCAGTGGTAGAGCGCTTGCCTTGCATGCATGAGGTTCGATTCCTCAGCACCACATAAGCAAAAAGAAAAAAGCTGGAAGTGGTGCTGTGGCTCAAGTGGTAGAGCGCTAGCTTTGAGCTGAAGAGCTGAGGGACAGTGCCCAGGCCAGAGTTCAGGCCCCAGGACCGGACACCACCCCCCCCAAAAAAAAGAAAATCTAGGATCACTCACATCATTAGGGAATCACATCATAAGATTAGGGAATAAATGTAATAAATTACTACCTAAATTATTAACTCCACTACTCTACATTACAAGTGTTCTGTCAAAAGTTAGCTGTCCTAGCTCTATTTTGATCAGGAAAACAAAGTTCTACTGAGTAGCTTTATCCATACCCCAGGTTGTTCTTACTCTCTACTTCTCGGTTACTTTCCTTTGCTGCATTCAATCAATGACACTTGAATGTGTTAGCATCTTCTAATCCATTTGTTATAAAGTAAAACAAATTATGGGGAAACGTTTATCTATGGTACACTTTCTTCTATGGCATATTTATTTGATGTTATTAAGTATTATTTTAATAGTTTCATTGTTAATACTTGAGAAAAATATTTTACTATTAGCAGTAATTAGTTGCACCTTTTTTTTTGGTATTTTTCCACGTCTGTGTATTTTTTAAGCTTCTAACATCATCTTTTCCCCCAACTGTTGCCTTCTTAAAATTGCTTCAAATTATAAACTATATATGATGGTCCTCTATGTGTTCATTGATATATTTAAATTTTGATCTAATATCTACATATTATAGGAAATCTTCAACCTATTGTAATTGTTCTGAAAATCAATATGGATGTTCCTCATTAAAGCAAAAACACAATGCCACAAAACTTTGTGAAAGTAGGATTAGGTATATATTCAAAATATTTAGCAATGATACAGTAGAAACATTCACTTCTCATATACCAGAACATGTTTATAGCTATGAATAGCACATTTTCTTCATTCCCTCTTTCTAGTGCATCTAGGTTGATTACACAGCTTGGTTGCTATAGAATATTGATGCCATGAACATGTATGTTCATGTTGATTTATATTCCTTCAATATGTATCGAATTGCAGTAAAGGTCATAAACATATCTGTCTTTTTGGTATTGTGTAAACTTCCATTAAGATATCCCTATGGGTTGCACTAGTTTACAATGCCACAAAACCAAATATAGTTCCTGATTTATTTACCTCTCCAGCAGTTTATTTATTTGAGTGGTGGTAGCTATTCTGGTGTGTAAGATAGGATCTCAGTGACTTTCCTCTTTATTTTCCTTCGTATTTGCTATGTGGATATGAATCTCAAAATTTTCATTTATTTATTAAACACTTACATTTGTACTTCATTCCTGATTAGTGTCTTTCTTTTTCTTTGGTATTTGATCAATTTTTAAGATTTATAACATTTGATTTTTTCCCATTACAAATACTCATTTCAGTTAGTAAAAAGATTTTTTTTCATTAGAGTGGTGCACAATTAACTAAAAACAACAGATTGTACATTTATGTCACTGGATGTTTTGTTTGTATTTACAGCCAGGAAATTGATTCAATAAAGATGCTGAACTTCTTTCATTGATATACTGAAAGTATAGTATCTCATATTGGCCTAAACTAATCTCAGAATTAACAGTGAGAGCCTGGGCCACCACAGTCTGGGCTAAGTAAAACCACTAACACAGTATAAACTGCATTTAAAGAGAGCAAAGGGCTTCATAAAAGATCGAAGAAAGGCATCACCTTCATGAAGCAAATGTTGAAGTTCACAAGCAGACCTTAGGAATCTGAATATCAAGAAGATCAAAGGATAAAAGTATTTAGAAGGATAACTTTAGAACTCAAAATTGGGGAGGTGGGACAAACAATAGATACCAAAACTCAATGCTGAAGGGAAGGAGAATTTTACCCCAAACTTCAGCTGTGTCTGACTCTCTCACACAACACACACAGACACACACAGAGACACACAGACACACAGACACAGACACAGACACAGACACAGACACACACACACACACACACACACACACACACACACACACACACACACACACACACCCTAGTGAGAGATCTTTGCCAAAGCACAGGCATTCTGGACTTAGACACCGAATACTCAGAAACTATCCATTGTGAAGGCCTTTACTGAAAGTACCCATTGTAAGTAGACATTTACTGAAAGTTAGAACTCAGATTCTTGGAAAAACCGTGAAATGTCACAATAAAGTTCTGCCCATAACTCCCCTAGCAATAGCCATCAGCAGATGACAGGAAGTACCTAAAGCTACAGATTATTTTTAATTTTTTAATGTTTTTTTTAACTTTTTTTATTGTGAAAATACTGTACAGAGGAGCTACAGTTACATGGGCAAGATAATGAGTACATTTCTTATCAAGCATTGTAGCCTCCTCCTTTGTTTCCCCCTCCCATCCCTTCCCATTGTCCCCGTACCCCCCCATCGAATCCTCCTCCCCCCTTCCCCTCACCAAAAGTTGTAAAGTTCGTTTTTCTCCATAAGAACTTGTACATCTCATTGTTGCAATGGGTCCACCTGTATCCCTATTTAAACGATTTGTTTTTTTCCCCTTCTCCTCCACAAATTATTGCTTATTGCTTAGCCTGCACTCGCTAGCCAATAAGACTGTTATAAGATTACCCAGTTAACAGAAGGGTCGGGGATCTCAACTCTGACCCACTGCAATGGTGACAGTTGTGAGTCCAGGCTCGACCTTGCAATAAATGACTCTAATGTGGTCACATGAGAACTGGCTCCATGGTGGTCTTTGGGGATCCTTATCTAAGCACAAGGCTAGTGTACACAGAGAACCCCAGGGGCAGCTGTATCTGGAACAATGAAGCTTTTTTCCTCTTCTTTTCAGATAATCAATCATGATGTTGCAGTTGGCTCCACAGTTGCTCCACACCTGAGCAGGAGGAAGGAAAGGATGCCTTAGACTGCAGGACGGCCTTGTGTACCCCTGGATTTGTAAGAATGCAGTTTGTGGTCCTCTAGGCAGGGGTGGCCAAGCTGAAATGGTGGTAAACTTTGCCTGAAGGGTGGCACTCTGTGAGCCCTGCATGCATGGTGAAGCAGCCTGGAAAGCCCTGTGAACATCTCCGGGATGGCTTCTCAGTGGATTGGAGAAATTGACTCCTGTATTTGCACATGGCATGAGGCAGTTGGAGAGCAGGAATCCAGAAGATGGGAGAGGCACAGAAGCAAATGCACCTCTCCATTGAGACTCCTCGGTCATTCTAAGGAGGTTCACAACCCACACGTGGCGGCCACTGCACAGGTCCTCAGAGGCCCTACTTGTCTGGAGAGCAGTTCCTGGTCCTGATCCAGAGCTGGAACTTCCCAAGTGGCCCTGAGCTTGGCTGGGCTGGAGCGGAGTCTACTAGCCATGCTTCCTCTGCCCTGCTGAGTATAGCCTCCTAGCAGCTGCCCAGGCTACAGCACCCACAATAGGCCACCTCCTTGGGGCAGGCTGAAGCTGTGCTGACAATTCTTGCCTGGTGCCTGCTTCAAGGCAAGAGCCAGGCCTAGCCCACAGCAGAGCTGGCCCTCACTTCCAAGGGCATCGAGAGAGGCATGACAACCACAGGCCTTCACTGCCCCTAGAGGTTACCTATAAGTCCCTGCCTTTGTTCTTGAAATTCTTCAGCCATTGGTTGTCTCATTTTTCATTATCAGTTTGGGTGGGACTCGAGACTTCTTCTTCTCCTCACCAAGCTAACATGCCCTAGCAAAGCCACCCAACTACCAATCTACCATATATTATGTGATTTTTTTGGTTCTCTTCTATTTTCTTCCTCCATGGTATAACTCGTTTCCACTGTATTTGAGGTCTGTGAGCTCCAACTTGCATATACAAATTTCTAATGTGGGGAGGGGAAGGGAAATTAAATGCTGAAAGAAGTACACAGTAGGACCCATTGTTACAATGAGATGAAACAAGACACTATGTTGAAAATGAACTTTACTAGTTGGAAATGAAAGGTGAGAGTTGGTGCGGTGGGGAGAAAAGGGATGGCAGGGAAAAACAAAAGAGGAGGTAACAATGTTCGTTAGATAATGTACTCACTAACTTACTTATGTAACTCTAATCCCTCTGTCTACCATTTTAACAATAAAAAAAACATGAAAAAAATTATCCTGGAGTACATTAAGTTCAAATTTCCTAAATGCTCTGTAAATTAAGACCAATTTTAAATGGGAAGTAGGTTCTCAGAAACATTTTTTTGTCAGTGTTTGTGTTGTGCATTATTACCCAAGTGTACATAAATTAACAGAAGGAGAAACAATAGGGATAGGAGAAAGAGAAGTTCTGTGTTTAAGTATAATGGTTCAATAAACTATAGAAGACTCTGCAAATAAGACACTTTGAAACAATAAAGCCAAGGCCAGTATTTAGACCTATGGGAGTGACATAGAGAAAGCATTACTCCTAAATGGAACATGAAGGATGAGGCCACTTTCTTTCTTCTACTAGCTCTAAATCATGGTAGCTAATCATGCAAATTTGTAAAAACTAGAATGCAAGAATAATTCTGGTTCCAAGCAAGTCATATATAAGACCATGGACTTAACTGGGGGAAAAAATGCCATGTTGAGAGAGCAGAAATTATTCTAGCAATGAACTGGTGGCTAAGATCATATTTCTTTTTATTTCTTTTTATTTTTCTTTTCTTTTTCTTTTGATGGTAGTGGGGCTTGAACTCCATGCCTGGGCACTGTCCCTCTACTCTTCAGCTCAAAGCTTGTGCTCTACCTCTTTAGCCACAGCACCACTTCCAGTTTTGTGGTGGTTAATTAAAGATAAGTGCCTCAGAAACTTTCCTATTCATGCTGGATTTGAACTGCAATCCTCAGATCTCAGCCTCCTGATTAGCTAGGATTACAGGTGTGAGCCACTGGCACCCTGCTTAGGATCACATGTAATTCACTTGCAATATATTATCTCCTTTTATTGTACATATTTTAGTGCTGTGGAAGTGAATTGTACCTTCATAGGTTTTCAAAGCCTAATTTTCACAAACTTGCATTTCTTCAAATAGAAATGCTATAAATTTTAGAACAGACATTAAAATAGATATAAAATTCACTTACAGGAATTTGTCCAGCGTACATCCTCTATAGTGTGTCTTTTCAAAATTTGATTTTTGGGGATTTTTTCCAGGGTCTCACACATATTTTCAAGTGCACTGTCAATGAACTACAATTCCCTTTCGAAATACGGTTTTTACTTCTCTTTAATGCATTCATAGAAGTGTAATGAATATACAATTCTTTTTTACCTTTACGACTTGAAATCTTGCTTGCTAAAATGATTGCAGTATTATAAAAATCGATCATTATGAGGAGTTTATAAATTTCTCCACAAATGCATTACTTTATTTTGTGTCATCTTTTTATGTTAGGGTCATACTAGTGAGTTTTCTTTGTCTTTTTTCTTAGATACTAAAGAGTAACTTATTTCATATGCTCCTCCTATTGACTATTAATTTACACATGTTCTTTAAAGAAATATCCTATTCAGGAAAAATTATATGGAATTGGAAGATATAAAAATACTTAAGATTCAGAATCATTGTAGCATTCACATTGTAGCATTAACAAATATGTTCCCTCTATCTGTTGGATATGTTTCATTTCGGTTATAGTGTCCTTTGAATTATGAGTATAGTGTCCTTTGAATTATGAAATGCTATCACTTCATATAATCCAGTATATTCTTGCCTTTCTTTAGCCACTAATGATTTCCATTAGAAACCTTTACTGATAAAATATCATGAATTTTTTCGTTTATCTCATAGGTTTTTACATCTCACATTTAGTTTGATAATCTTTTTTTATTATAAATTTTTGTATAAGGATTGAGTTAGGCCAGGCACCTGTAGGTCACTCCGGTAATCCTAGCTAGGCAGGAGTCTGAGATCTAAAGACCACGGTTTAAAGCCAGCCTGGGCAGGAAAGTCCATGAGACTCTTATCTCTAATAAACCAATAGAAATCCAGAAATGGTGCAGTGGCTCAAGTGGTAGGGTGCTCACATTGAGCTGAAGAGCACAAGGACAGTGCCTGAGCCCAGAGTTCCAGCCCCATGAGTGACAAAAAAACAAAACAAAACAAAAGAAACAAAAAAAAAAAAAAGGATTGATGTAGTAGTCTAAGATCATCCTGTAAATCCCGAAAGAAAATCGTGCCAATACACCCATTTAAGATTCTATTTTTATTTCATAAAGTCATAGGATAGTTTTCAAAATCTATTGACCATAGAACTGAGAAATTATTTTTAACAAATCTGTTACATTCTTCTATGTGTCTGCTCTTGTAGTAGAACTATGTTGTCTTCACTACTAAACATGATAAAAAGATTCAAAGCTAGTATGAAGGGTGGAGCTACATCATTTTACAAGATTGTACTGACTGACCTGTATTCCTTGAATTTACATAGGAGTTTATTGAACAGGTGAACCAATATTCTACGGAGATATCTAGATGTTTGATAGTCACTCATATTTTGTACCTTCAAAAAACACAAGACCCCAGATATTATATATAGAAAAATGTCTTCAGAGAATACTTGAAACAACTAAAATTAACTGAGGAATTAGTTAAGATTTAGATAACACTGTAGCATAACAAAGCTGAATGATAACAACTTGAGCTGTACAACAGAGGAAAGTGAGAGGAGAAAGAATGATGGACCACATAGGAGCTATATGTGATTGCTATTGTGTTTCAAAAACCAGAAAGACTTCAGAGAAGAGAAGGAGAAAAATAAAGTGTCCTGAGGGAAGTTTCTTTTTAATCCATCTAATAGCTTGTACTAAAATCAATGGAAATGGGAAAAATTAAAATAGAAATTAAAGCGTTGTATATACATGTTGTAATAGGAATATGATAATTTTCAAAGAAATAAGAGAGAGAATAGTTAAACTCTAAAGGGAAAAGGAATGAAGAGAGAAAAGAAGCAAAGTAAAACCTTTATCAATAACAAACACAAGAGTTTGGAAGTGGAATTATTCTAAATTACAATAAAAATTGCTAGCGTGGATAGAATATGGATGACACGTTATCATATATAATTTTGAAAAAGCATACTAGGAATGAAAGTCATGGTTTAAAACACTATTTGGATTATAACTAGACAGTATAGCTCAGTGGTAAACCATTGGCTTCGCATATGTGAAGCAATTGTGTGAACTCCCAAGCATTACAAAGTACACACACACACACACACCACACACACACACACACACACACACACACACAAACCACATAAAAACACACACACACACCACATACACACATTTGCAATATTGATATTATCATATTAAACGGAGGAAATTATCACAAACAGTAAAAGTATGTTAATATATGAAATAATAATATTGCTCATAGTATTTAAAAGTTTAGTAGAAAGAAAATAGTCACAATATACTTGGATTTTAATAGATTAAGTAAATTGAAAATTAATAGAAGACATGAGAACTTTTGCAAATAAGTTTTAAATAATAAAAATTTTGAAACATGTGTCCTTTTATTTTAACAAATGATTGATATTACTGGTGTTTTAACTCAAGATTTAGAATATGATAGCGAGGTGCTGTATATAACGCTAAGGATGGCTATGTCCATAATCATTTCACTCTGAATAGTTTTATACTAAGGTCTCATAGTTTCCCAGTCCCTCCCGAATTACAAACTCTATTTACACTTCCCACCATAGCTAGAAAATGGATGTCACAAATCACCATGGCGAGCTCAAAGTTTTTTTTTTTTAATTCAAGTAAAAGTACTTCCAAAAAGTGACCAAGTAATGAAGCCTTTCTTAGTAAAGTATGTGCTTCATGAAAATACTGTAAGTATTTGTTACCTGGACAAATATTTTTATACTATAAGAAAATAAATGTATTTAGATTCACTAACCATATAAAATTAAGAAATTAATTTTTAAATAGCCACATGTTAAATATTATAAAAGCAAAATATATGTGTCTGAATAATTTACATGTGTAAAAATCATGCAAAATTAAATTAACTGATCCTAAACTTTGAAAAAAGAATTACTCTAAAGAAACAAAAGGAAACATTTAAGCTCAAAATTTGAAATTTAGAAAATAAAATGAAGTAGGGGCTGGGAACGTAGCTCAGTTGTAGAGCACTTGCCTTGCAAGCATGAGGCCCTGGGTTCGATTCCTCAGCACCACAAAAGCAAAAAGAAAAACCGGAAGTGGCGCTGGGGCTCAAGTGGCTCAAGCGCTAGCCTTGAGCTGAAGAGCTGAGGTACAGGGCTCAGGCCCAGACTTCAGGCCCCACAACCGGACCCCCCCCCCAAAAAAAGAAAAGAAAATGAAGTATACTCTTTAGTTGACTTATTTAAGTGTAAACGCTCTGTATATCAATTTTATAATAAAAAATGCTTGAACAAAAAAAGCAAAAATACCCATTGAACAATGGCAACAGCAAAAGCATCAATAGTTCTTGTTTTGAGTGTACAAAAATATCGTTGGAATATATAACAATGTTCCTTCCCGAAGAAATGTACTCATTACCTCATTTATGTAACTGTAACCCCTGTGTACATTACCATTACAATAAAATTAATTTGAAATTAAAAATAAACCAAATAATATACCAATTAAGAATTCTTAGAAGCCATTGGTTAAAAACATTGTAAAAAACTCCCCTAAATATCCAAGGAATATACTTTGATGATACTATTTAAATGCTTCAACTTCAGCAGAAAAGCAAAAAGTTTAAAAACTGTTACAAAGTAAAGTAATAAATTAGAATATATTACTATTAATAATAATCATATGACGAATTTATAGTGGTAGTCAAATATGTAAGAAATGAGGCAACTTGCCATTCATTTGCACTTAATAAGTGAGAAAGAATTGTCTAGGTATTTTTAAATTGTCATAAGTTTAATGAAGAAATTATTCTGTCACATCATATGATAATCAGACAAAGCTGATATTAGAACAAAGAACAGATTTATTAAGGTTTTGGATGTTAATGTATATACTTATTTTGGTTGTGGAAAATGTGGCGATTTCAAATTGGGGTATATTGTTCTTGCAGGCCGGCATCATACCTGTGGTTAATTTTAGGATAGTGGTTCCCTTTCCACAAGAACATGCACCTGCTCTGTCCTTTTAGCCTTCCCATCATCAATGGCATCAGAGTTGCACACCAACTTTTCTAGCTTGCTACCTTGCCTGGCCTGGATCCTCAGTCCTTCCAATCTTAGTTTCTAGATAGTGCAGGATGGTGGAAATGATCCAATTCACCCAGCTATAGATTGAGAAATAAGTCCACTAAATTTTGGCCTGGGTTCTGTCCTCAAGCCTCCTAAGTAGTTAAGAGTACACATGTGATACCCTGGTGCCAAGCAGTAAGAATATTTTTAAAGCAAGTAGACATATATATATATATATATATATATATATATATATATATATATATATATATATATATATATATATGACTTAGGCTTGTGAATACCTCAGGAAAATAATAAAAGAGCAGTGAAGCACAGAGGATAGGTAGAATTTTAACTAGCTACTCAGAGGCTGAATAAGCTTTGCTAGCTACTCGGGAGTCTGAGATCTGAAGACCACTGTTCAATCATGAAAATACAAGCGATTATCTAAAAAAAAAAAAAAAAAAAACACAAAAGGATTGTAGCAGTGGCTGAAGTACTAGACCACTATCCTTGGGCACAGAAGGTGAGGAATAGTTCCCAGGGACTATCAAGCCTCAAGAATGATGAATGCATGCATGAGCATATGCACATGTTCGTGTGCATACTCGTACATGCATGCACACATATACAAACATAAATGAATATTTCAATGTGAAGTTATTTTTTTTTACCTTGCTGTACTTTATTTCCCTGTATTAGTTCACAAATTAACAAAATCAGCTAAGGACGTATTTACATAAAATTCATCATGTTTCTCTAAAATCTATTCTCTTTTTGGAAGCCTGCTTTTATTTGTCCCAAAAGTAAATTATTCAGGAAGTCAATTCATCACTCTCAAGTCTATAGTATTAGATGATTGTTTAGATTCCTCCTAGCAATATGATTTTTTTTGAAATCCTGCTTCAAGCTATATATTTCTTTCACTAGAAGAGAAACCTCTGTCAAACAATTAATAATAGCTTATTCTCCTCCTGGCATTCATCTGTAGTTTTATTTTCTTCATATATTTCATGATCTCTCTGTGTATGCCAAAGTCTGCGCTTAGCATGAGTATACCATTCATAGATACTGAAATTGCTTTGGAATAAATAATGTTCCCCCTGACTATCTTGAAAAAGAAGAATTGGTTTCTTAGCACTTTAAGTAAGAACTTGAGGGAAAGAAACAAAAGGATAAGTGAGGAACAACTCAACACAGATTCAAATGAAACAAAACAACCCAAGACAACAAAAATTAATTCAGTACTAAAGAACCTGCAGGAAATGAAAGATTTTTTAAAAAATCAGCTATGACAAGCTTATGAAATTCGTGACTACATGGGAGTGCACTGTTGGGAGGATAGTGGCTAAAGCCCAGACTGAACAGAAAGTTCTGTACACAATGCAATGCACCTGTTATTCTAAATTCCAGGAAGAATAACATCAAGTGCACTGAGACCAAGTTCATACACAAGTAGGAAGCTAGTTTCTAGCTGAAAAATAATCAGGATAACTTAGGGCTGGGGGCATGACAAAGTGGTAAGAACATCCATTTAAGGGGCACAAAACACTCAATCAAATTCTAGTATTAGGGGTAAAAAAGATATGATTTAAATAATTAGAACAATTGTAATACTTGAGTATTTGAGTGGAGAAAAATCCATTAGTGAGATAGAATGAACCCACGTTCCAATGCTACTTTAGTGATAATATTTAGTGGTACTTGAGACAAAACAGAGTTACCTTGCAAATGAGCATGGATGTACATTTGGGTGATGGAAATACTCTACTTACAGAGGTGTAAATTAGACTTTTTTGGGTAGATTGTAGTTCTTGAACTAAGAGCCTGGGTGATGTCCTTGAGCTTTTTCTCTCAAGGTTACTACTCTAATACTTTGAGCCACAGTTCCAATTCTGATTTTCTGTTGGTTGTTTGGAGATAAGAGGCTCATGGACTTTCCTGCCCAGGATGGCTTCAAACCATGATCGTCAGATCTTATCCTCCTGAGTAACCAGGATTCCAGGCATGAGCCGTCGACATTTTTAATAATTCAGTAAATTGTATAGTTACAGAAGTTATAAATTATCATTGTAACTTGTGTAATATATGTGTATGTATAGATCAATGCATACAGTTAGAAATATATTGATATATTTTTGCATCTACAGAAGATTTATGAAATCATCCTTCATTATAAAATTAAATGGAAGCTTTAGTGTGGTCTTGTTTGTAAACATTTGAGTAAATGCCCAAAAGTGGGATTGCTGGATCATAGGGGAGTTCTATGTGAAGTCTTTTGAGGAACCTCCATACTGCTTTCCAAAGTGGTTGAACAAGTTTACATTCCCACCAACAATGAAGTAACGTTCCTTTCTGTCCACATCTCCTCCAGCATCTGTTGTTGTTAGAGTTCTTGATTTTTGCCGTTTTAACTGGAGTGAAGTGATATCTCAATGTTGTTTTGATTTGCATTTCTTTTATGGCTAGGGATGTTGAACATTTCTTCAGGTGTCTATTGGCCATCCTTCTTTCATCTTCAGAGAAGTTTCTCTTTAAATCTTTAGCCCACTTATTTATTGGGCAGTTGTTTCTTTGAGGATTTGTTATTGGGGGTTTAATTTTTTGAGTTCCAAGTATATTTTAGATATGAGACCCTTGTCCGTTGTATGGCTAGTAAAGATCTTCTCCCAATCCGTGGGCTTTCTATTGATCTTGCCAGCTATGTCATTTGCCCTGCAGAAGCTCTGCAACTTTATGCAATCCCATTTGTCCAACCTTTCTTTGATTTGTTGTGTTTCCGGGTCTCTATTCAGAAAATTTCGGCCTGAGCCAAGGAGACCTAGGGTTTCTCCTATTCCATTCTGTAATGTTTTCAGAGTGTCTGCTTTGAGTTCAAGGTCTTTGATCCATTTGGAGTTGATTCTGGTGCAGGGTGATATATAAGGATCTAGCGTTAGGTTTCTACATGTAGTTAACCAATTTTGCCAGCACCATTTACTGAAGAGGTTGTCTTTCTTCCATTCTATTGTTTTAGCTCCCTTATCGAAGATTAGATGGCTATAGGTTTGTAGGTTCATTTCTGGGTTTTCAATTCTATTCCATTGGTCCTGAGGTAACACTATAGCTACCAGCACAACTATGTTTATTGCAACATTATTTACCATAGCTAAGATATGGAACCAACCCAGATGACCCTCAGTAGATGAATGGATCAAGAAAATGTGGTATATATACACAATGGAATTCTATACCTCCATCAGAAAGAATGACATTGCCCCATTTGTTAGGAAATGGAAAAACTTGGAAAAAATTATATTAAGTGAAGGAAGCCAGGCCCAAAGAAACATAGGTCCCATGGTTTCCCTTATTTGTAATATCTAGTATATGTATGAGTCAAGCGGAAAAGGTCAGATAATGTGATGTCAGGAAAATGAACCCTTAGATGTGTATTTTAATGTTTTTTTCTTTCATGCATGTGTTTCTAACGCATTTATAAGATTATCTCTTTGTTGCTTTGTATGTCCCTCCCCCACAGTATAACCCCTGCTTTCACTATATTTGATGTCAGTATAACTGGTGGAGGAGATGGGGAAAAACCAGTAGTTTAAGGATAGAGGTGGACCTGTTGCAACAATGAGAAGTACAAGTTGTCATGTCCAAAACGAGCTTTACAACATCGGGGGGGGAGGGGGGGAAAGGAGGAGGATTAGGATGGGGGGGAGGGTGGAGGCTGGGAAGGGATGTGAAGGGTAAACAAAGGAGGAGGCTGCAATGCTTGGTAAGAAATGTACGCATTATCCTGCCCATGTAATTGTAACTCCTCTGTACAGTATGTTCACAAATAAAATAAAATTAAATTAAAAAAAATAAAATTAAAATGGAAACACTTTTAATAAGGAGCAAAACAAAGGGAATTGTTACACGTTACTACTTGTTGAATGGAAGATGAATTGTGAGAATCAGTTTGGGAAAACCATCTCTACTTTAACAAAATGGATAATTGCTATTAATTTCAATCAACTTTGGTGGGGGGGAGTATTGGATGAGGGGGCGAGGGGAGGCTGGGAATGGATGTGAAGGGTAAACAAAGGAGGAGGCTGCAATGCTTGATAAGAAATGTACTCATTATCTTGCCCATGTAATTGTAACTCCTCTGTACAGTATGTTCACAAAAAATAACATAAAATAAAAAAGAAATAAAAAAGAAAAAAAAGTGTAGGGAAAAGTTATATAAAGATCCATTACACTTAAATCATGATTTATTGAATGGAAATTCCCTTGTACAACTAGTTAAGATAATAAAAATATAATTAAAAACAATGGAGACATCTGATCTTAAACTGTGTTCTCTTAAACCATGAGTCAATAAAATAGTTTCCTTCTCAGAAATTTTCTTTGCAGGTATTTTCCTCATAGTGACAGAAAAATGATCAAGGCAATGAATATCAATACATGACATTGCACATCAAAAAGAGACACAATAAAAATCACAGTAAAAATGTTAGAATTCACCACATGATAAAATAACAGTTAGAATGTGCCAAATGCTAATTGATTATTTTTCCAAGTACTTTACCTATGGTATCTAATTTAATCCTCAGAATAATTTCATAAAGTGGAACTACTTACATTTTTAATTCTCAGATGATGATATTGAAGTCTTCAGAGTTGTAATTACTAGTACAATATTGCACACATGGTAAGTGTTAGCCTGAGGTCCATCCCTGACTGTATCAATTAACCTCATTCTATTTTATGACTAAAATTCTAGGAAAAATTCCCAGAATTATTGTGTACACTCATAATATTTCAGTTTATCTTTGTTAGAAAATAGGGAACTGTAATATGAAAACTCGAAGTTCAGAATCAATGCATACCTCCCTGGTGAAAGGAACTGCTAAAGTATAACATTCTTGATTTCTAGGTCAAAATAGCAGAAATCATATTCTATCCCTTCACTCAACACTGCACTGCCTGGGGAGCCTAACTCTGTTTAACACTGTCTTACTGAAAGTATGACCTCCCCAATTCCTGATGGAAACAGACTGCAGGTCTTATGGACCAATCATTTCCACAATGTAGCTCAACAAAATTGTTTACCATTAGAAGTATTTTGATTGCTATTTTTACCCAACATTTTGAGACAAAGGTACTACTTTAAAATGCTATTAAAGCAACACTGATATAAAAATCACCTTTGACCCCAGATAAATAATTTACCTTTCATGTAACCAAAAATGCAGTCTGACCTATTATTAATGTTAGGAATGAGAGGATAAAAAATCATAGACAAGAAGGCCTAAGCATGAATTAAAGCCTCTCCAACTTGTGAATACAATTGGTTTAAAAAGACATTAAGGGCTGGGAAGGTGGCTCAGAGGTAGAGCGCTTGCCTTGCGTGCATGAAGCCCTGGGTTCGATTCCTCAGCACCACATAAGCAAAAAGAAAAAAAAACGCAAGTGGTGCTGTGGCTCAAGTGGAAGACCGCTAGCCTTGAACTGAAGAGCTGAGGCACAGCGCCCAGGCCCAGAGTTCAGGCCCCACTACCAGACTCCCCCACCCCCGAAAAAAGATATCAATACTACTATATTTGTTCAAAATTTCTTATGATACTGAAGATTCAATTGTAAACTGTTAACACTTGAAAATAATTCATTTTCTTGGGAGTAGGAAACATAAAACAAGATTAATCCTAATCATTTTCAAATACATTTATTTATACTACAAATTCACTCTTATAACTACAAAGATTCTAAAAATAACTGAAGCATAGTGTCACGAAGGACATAATTTAACTTCATCATATATATTCAAAGGACTTTGCTAATAGAAAATAAATTTATACTAATAATTAGCTCACCCAATTCACTTCCATTCTTTTATTCTATATCTTTTATTTTCATAAAAAACTGGCTTTTCATAAAATGATGCATAAAAAGCCTATATACCCACTTACATTTTCAGATTTTAACAACGTTTATTTCAGAAATGTCTTTAGCTGTGTAGTCAATGAACTGAAATAACACTAAAATATTCAAAGGGTTTTCAGAAATTGCAAGACTCACTCTGGGATGTTATTTATATTGGAAAGGATATTCAAAAAGCCTTATTTGTTAAAGTTGTGATAGTTACTCCCACAAAAGTACTATTAATGAAGAAACCTTTGTATGTATAATACAACTTCAAATGCATCCACAATCTGGAGGTGACACATGCTTTTTTTTTGTTTTTGCAATGTATATCTAACAAACATATCCACAATACTGATTTTCAGTCAGTATGATGGGATATTCAAACCTAAAAAATACGGTGTTTATTATCTTAGTGTGAATAGATTCAATCTTACAAAGAAAGTTATTTTCAACAGAAATCTGGAAAGAGTTTATCCACCTTGAGTTTCACAGGAATAACCGGAGAATAATACCTGTTTGGTCAAGTTGGTCAAAATTACTCTATGAGTATATCTTGAAAGTATATCCAATTTAAGAGGTCAAATACATATTTTGTACTGACAGTCATCTTACTGCAATAACTTACTACCTAATTATATGTGTATCTTCTTTCCTAGCATATACTAAGAGCTGAAAGTGATCTCTTTTATCTAACTTAATGGTGTAAATGCTTTGATTATGATGATGTTATTATTTTACAAATAAAATGTACAGAAGGCTGGTTCCACTGAAATGACAGGACGGAACACTGATAAATAACAATATTGCAACATAGCTCTTTTCAGCCTCACTGTCCACATTGGCAAGCAACATTGCAACCGCACACACACACACACACACACACACACACACACACGTGTGTGCACATGTACACACACATATACATGAATGCCAAATTCAGGGTTTATTGTACATAAAAGTTCAATTAAAATATTAGTGATTATGAAAAATGATAATTTGACTTATTACAAAATAATACATAATCCAATCACCACGGTTGTTACATTTTACCTGTCTCTCCACATGTGACCACTTAATTTATTTTTAGTTCATTCATTCATTCATCATTCACTAGTTTGGTGCCAATACTGGAGCTTGAACTCAAGGCCTGGCTCTGTCCCAGAATTTGTTATGTTTTTGTTTTTGTTTTCTCAATGCTTTTACTGCTTATACTACAGCTCCATTTCTAGCTTTTGCTGGTTACTTTCAAACCAGAATCTAATGGACTTTTTTGTCTGGTTTCAAAGCACAGTCATCAGATTTCGTCTTTCTGATTAGGTAGGATTAAAGACCTGAGCCACCCGTGTGGCTCTTAATTTTTCCTGTACATATGTAGTGCACATACTTAGATAGTAATTTAAAACTGAGAGCATAGAAGCAAGATGTACAGTGATGATATTGTCCTGTCAGAAATTCAAGTTAGTAATGTAAATTTCTTCTTAAGACCATATACAAAAGACACTTAAGAAGAAATCTGATGTTGTGTGTGTGTGTGTGTGTGTGTGTGTGTGTGTGTGTGTGCTGTTGCAATATGTTCCACATATAAGCACTGTGCAGCGGTGTCCAGCCATTCACAGTTATTGCATGAATATCTGCCTTGAGATACCAACTCATGGGCAATGTCTAGGTGTCCACTCTAGGCTTCGCGATGAAGAGGGGTATACTCATCCTCATGCCTAGTATTCATATAAGTGGCCCTTTTGGAAAGTACTCTCCACATTGTAGTAAGCTGCAAGACAAGTACTCTACCACTGAGCCACCTTCCCAGCGCAAGGATTAAGATTCTTGTCTGTAATTTGGTTAAAGCTATGTCTCTTTACGTAGGCGACTAAAAATATATTTACTAATTTCAAGTAAATACATAAATTCTATTTCCATCTCTTTTAAAAAATAAAAAAATTGTTTGCTCTGTAAATTGATTAGAAGCATGGATTTTGTGGCTAGCTATGTCATTTCACATCTGTATCTGCTTTCCTCTTTCTCTTTCATGGTTCTCATAGACAATATGGTTGCTCCATAATTATCCTAATTTATTTTGCTTTTATATTTTTAGTTGCATCATTTCACTTTCTGCTCTGCCATTTCCCAGAACAGCACCACATAAACAGAAAAATCTAGAAGTGGTTCTGTGGCTCAAGTTGTAGAGCGCTTGCCTTGATTTGAAGAGCTAAAGGACAGTGCCCAGGCCCAGAGTTCAGGCCCACAACTAATTTTAAAAAAGAATCTAAATACTTGATAATTCTATTAACAGATCTGACTGAAATCAGTTGAATCACACTTTTCCTGTACAATGAAGGAATAGGTCCCGGCTAGGAAAGCAGCTACAGAAGGCAGGCAGATTGTATCTGTGACAAAACTTTGTGGAAAATGGAATCAAGGATTACTTACTGGTGATTCACTTGCACTTGAAGCATGATTCTGAACTATTGCTTGCTGATTCTGAACTATTGCTTTGATCATTATATTTTCCAAGAAGAAAAAGTGAAATTTAATTGATAGTAAAGGACTACTAATACATTTTGACTTCTCATTAAGCATCTTCAATCATCAAAATCACTTGAAGGCAATAGACAGGCCTATTTTTAGATGAAAACAAGTGTCTTTAAAAAAACAAGAATTTAGGTAGTCATACCAAGGACTTCTATTTTACTATTGCATTATACATTTTTTCTAATGTTGGATACCAACTTTAGAAAGCTACTAGAAAGCTCTTAAAGCCCATATCTTGAATAGTGAGTTCTCTTACACTATAACATACTTCCCAAATCATTTACAAAGAAGGCATTGTTTCCTATTTTCTCATTCCCAGAATAAGCTACACATGAAGACACCAAGGGTCCTCATGTTCAGACAAGGAACAAGATGAAAAAGTGAGGAATGGTATCAATTTCAAGAAAAAAAATGGAGTAGGATCCAAGCAAACTTCTTCTTTGGGATGCCGAAATTAATCTGCTTACTATGGTGTGAAGACTACTTTCCAAAAAGGCCACCCAGATGAATACTAGGGATGAGGATGAGTATACCCCTCTTCATATGGAAGCCTAGAGTGGACATTTAGACATTGTCCATGAGTTGGTAGCTCAAGGCAGATATTCATGCAATAACTCTGAATGGCTGACACCCCTGCACAGTGCTTATATGTGGAATAATACCAGAGTGGCAGATACCAATTCCCAAACTAAAGGCCTCTTGTCCGCCTTGCATGTTGCTGCTGGGAATAGAAATCGAAAAGATATTCTGTTGAACCATTATATCAAACCAGGTTTGAAGAACAGATTGGAAGAAACTGCAACCTCCTTCCCCCAGTCCACTGCCAGCCTGCTGAGAGGGACATGCAACCAGGGGTCTAGCTGAGGAAAAGGGCAGGACATACCATGTCTGAGTTCCCCACACAGAGACAGGCAAGACTTTATTGCAGCTAGCCCGGTTGACCCAGAATCCCTTGCAGGAGGCCAAAGATTTGGACAGCTGGACTTGGGCCCCAAAGAAAAGCTTGAACTCAGGTCTCTGGCAGTTTAAGACTCATTTTAGACCCTGATAGGAGGATAAAGACAAAGTCGGTGTGGAGGAGGGGCACCATCCGAGGTCAGAAAGAGGCAGACAGGCACCCAGGAAGGGGACAGAGAAAGATGAGGGACACACACACACACACACACACACACACACTAATATGGCACTGGTGTCTCACACCTGTCATCCTAGCTATTCAGAAGGCTGTGGTCAAAGCCAGCCAGCACAGAAATGTCTGTGAGGCTCTTATTTCCAATGAACCACCAAATAGCCAGAAATGGAGCTGCAGCTCAAGTGTTAGAGCACTAGCCTTGAGCACAGAAGCATAGGAACTTCACCTAGACCCTGAGTTCAAGGCCCAGGTCTTCTACATCCAAACACACAGACACAGACACACACAGACAAAAGACACACGAACACACAGACACACACAGTGGTAGCCCAAAGCCTCAGCAGTCCCTGAGCACCCTGAATATTCCACCCCAGAGATGATGTCACTATCATCATCAGACCAACTGCAGACAAAAGTCAGAGCCTCTCACATGTCTGCAATGGTTCAGAACACATCATGGCATTTCTACTGTACACATTGTTATGCAGAAAATTCAGCTACCTTTTGTTTGGTTGTAGGTTATGGGGTTTGAACTTTGGGCCTGCCAGAAGGTCCTCAGCTCTTCAGATGAAGGTGTGCGCTCTACTACTGGTGCCACAACACCACATCCAATTTTCTGGTAGTTCAAAGGGGATAAAGTCTTACAGACTTTCCTGCCCAAGCTGGCTTTGAACCGTGATTCTCAGATCTCAGCCTCCTGAGTAAATAGGATGACAGATATGAGCCACTGGCAGCGCCCGGCTACACCCAAATTCTTTTTTTTTTCCAGCTCTTTTCTTTCTTTCTTTTTTTATTGTGAAAATACTATGAAGAGGGATTACAATTACATGGGCAAGATAAGGAGTACATTTCTTATCAAGCATTGTAGCCTCCTCAGCAGCCAACTTCTTATACCAAGGGAAAACCCAACTCATAAAGACACAAACCAAATGTAACCCTACACTTCAGAATTGGTCACTAGCATCCAAAAACATCTTCCATGGATGGAGAGCATATAATTGACACTACCATCCCACCCCTGCTCCCATTCACCCACTCCCTGCCTTCCACAGGCCACGACCTCTGGAGTTCTTGGTAAGACACCACCCACCATGCTATGGCTTCACACTGGGGTAAACCTGGGGAGTTATTAGAAATGTCTCTACTGTGAGGCCAGCATCTGGTCTCACAACCTCAACCACCCCAATACTTCACTATCTCTTGCAAGCAAGGAAGGGGTATCTTTCTTTCTTGTTTGGTTTTTTGTTTTTGTTTTTGTTTTTGTTTTTGGTTGAAAGCCTTGAACTCAGGGCTTGGGTACTGTCACTGATGTCTAATTTTCCTAAAGGCCAGTGTTCTGCCACTTGAGCCACAGTGCAACTTCCGGTTGGAGATTGGAGATGAGGCGCTGGAAGGATTTTCTTGCCAGGGCTGGGAAATGAGATCCACTGCATTTCAGACTCCTGAGTGGCCAGGATGACAGATGTGGGATGACAGGTATGAGCCAGGGGCTCATGGCGTAAGGTGTCTAGTCCCTCAGAATTTCCACCTAGTCCTCCTCTAGAAGATACCACCTAGACACCCATCTACGTCCCTCAGAGACAGCAAAGGGAGGCTACAATCTGGGTGTGGCCATGGGGATTAAAGGGCCCACTCCATATCACAAATCCCCTCTAAGCTCCCATCTGCCTCCCCCGGATTGCCTGGTCTTCCAGGGCAGATCAGACCACCTAGAAGTTCTGGGGCCTGCCCAATGTCCCCATGCCCCACCAAAGTGATACCTGAGGACTTACGGGGCCATCTGCTCCATGTCCTGGTGGAAGACCTTGGGAGCCTTGCTGAAAACTGGGTCAGGGGTGCACAGGGCAGGATTGTCCAGCTCTCCTCTGTCAAAGGAGACATAAAGCAAGGATGAATCTACTAAGAGCTTCAGGGCATAGCCATCCACCTGTCACCAAGGTCCCTGGGAGAACTCCTTTATGGTGACAGCGCTGGGGCCTGACCTCAGGGCCCCGATACTGTCCCTGACTTTCTTTGTCTCCAGAGGTGTGCTCTTTCAGCTGAGCCACAGTGCCACTTCCAGCTTTTTCTGTGTATGCAGGACTTAGCAATCGAACCCAGGCTTTCCTGTGTGCTAGGTGAGCCCTCTACCTCTAAGACGCAATGCCAGCCCTGGATAGCTGTTCTTTTGTGATCCCTCAGGCCTGTCTTGGGACAGTCTTGCACATCTATACCAAGTCTCTCACCAGCAGCCCTGGCTGGAAATGAACATGCTCTGCTATGTTGTCTCCAAGAAGCCCTTTCTTATCACCTTGGCATAGCTGGAGCCTCTCCGCTGTGCAGGCTGCCAGACTTGTCAAGCTCTGCCTTCCAGCCAGTGTGGGTTGAGAATGCACAAAGGGGAAGGCCTGGATTCCACCACAGGATTTCTGAAGGCCCTGATACACCAACAAGGGGCAGGTGTTGTATCACACTCCATGAGACAGGCTTGAGGCCTGGGCAATCTGTGGGCAACAAGACAGGATCATTTCTTTGTGTGGGCTTGAACTGAGGATTTGGGAGCTGTCTCTCTGAGTTTTATTGCTCAAGGCTGGTGCTCAACCACTTGAGCAACAGCTCCACTTCTGGCTTTTTGGTGGTTCCACGGAGAGTAGATTTTCATGGGCTTTCCAGCTTATGGCTGGCTTCAAACTGTGATGCTCAGATCTCAGCCTCCCAAGTAGCCAGGATGACAGGCATGAGCCTGAACCCCAGGTGACGAGCACCAAAGTTTTTTTAGTTTTTGTTGGCTCACGTTCATTTCTTATCAACAAGCAAGCCTAAGTTAAAATAATCAGTTACAGGGGATCAAATTCAGTAGGTACTTGTAAGCATTTTGGGAATAAAGTGAATTGTAAACTGAAAAACAAAACCATTGGGACTGGGATGTAGCTCAGTAGTGGAGTACTTGCCTAAAGAGCATAAGACCCTGGAAGAAAAGGAAGGCAAGTTTCCTAAAGCTCAGAAGGTTAGAATTTTATGATCTGTATGAACAAACTTCTTTCTTCCTTTTTTTTTTTTTTATCGGTTGTGGGGCATGAACTCTGAGCTTGGCTGGCCACCTTCAGCTCTTCAACTCATGGCAAGTGCTCTACCACTTGAGCCACAGTGGGGTTTTCAGTTTATTGGAGATAAGGGTCTCACGGACTTTCCTGCCCAGGCTGGCTTTGAACCACCATCCTCAGATCTCAGCCTCCTAAGTAGCTAGGATTATAGGCGTGAGCCACTGTTGCCTGGTGCATGAACAAACTTCTTAAAGATTGACTCATTTTTCATTAATACTTTATTAAGTGTCGAAACATGATACATAATTAAATAGAGGCATTTGTCACAGTCTTCACATGTTTAGAGCCTTTCCCAAATATGAGATTTGACTTGTTTATATTTAATACCTTCCTATAGGAATTTCTTTAGATGATTTATACTCAGAAGCCTTTCCTTGAGGATAGGCAAGTTGAGGGATAAAATTGTAAGGGTGGGACTGGGAATGTGGCTTAGTGGTAGAGAGCTTGCTCAGCATGCATGAATGCCAGGGTTTGAATCCTCAGTGCCACAAACTCAGAAAAAGCCAGAAGCTGTGGAGTGCCCAAGTGGTAGAGCACTAGCCTTGAGAAAAAGAAGCATGGAGACAGTACCCAGGCCCTAAGTTCAAGCCCCAGCACTGGCAAAAACGATAGGCCAGATGCCAGTGGCTCACACCTAGAACCCTATCTTCTCAGGAGGCAGAGATCCGAAGTCCACAGTCCAAAGACAGCCTGGCAAGTAAAGCCTGTTAGACTCTTATCACCAATGAACCACCAAAAGGCCCCATGTGGCACTGTGGATCAAGTGGTAGAGTTTCGCCTTGAGATGAAGGGCTCAGGGACAGTGCCCAGGCTTGAGTTTGAGACACACTATGGGAAAAAAGTGAGGGTTAATCAAAGTACTTTTCCAATTTGCTAATTAGGAGAATATTCTCTGGAAAATGAACGCTGATGTACACCAGAATTGGAGTCAGAGCTCAAGGTTCAAGTGTAGTTGATCCATATGCCCAGCCTCTCAGACACTAGCATTATAGCCTTGTGTCCTAGAGTTCTGAAAGATCCATTGGTGAAAGGCTTAATATGCTCCTCAAGTCCTTTGTCATAAGTAGTTGACTTGTATTGTCAATGTTATTACAGTTCTGACCTAGCAAGCCCCAGTAGCCAAGGCCCATCCCCTAGCTCAGGAGGCTGAGGTCTGAGGATCACAGGGTGAAGCCAGCCAGGTCAGGAAATTCTATGACACTCTGACTTCCACTTCTGAAAGGGCAGATTTTCAAGAGCTTCCTGGGTTTTCCTTGGTGATGAGAAGTTACTTGTACTTGAGTTGAACTCAAGGCCTGGGCACTGTCTCTAGCACTCTACTACTGGAGCCACAGCACCAATTCTGGCTTTTTCTGTGCATGTGCTAGAGAGGAATGAACCCAGAGCTTCTTGCATGCTAGGCACTAATCCACATTCCCAGCCCTCTCATCTTTTTCTTAATGGTAGTTTCTACATAAGTATTCTACCACTTTACATTCCCCAAGTTTAATTTTCTGAATATAAGTTATTTCAAAAACCCTGATCTTCTCTTCCCTTGCCTGATTTGTGACTGTTCCTGCCTTGGCCTAATAATAATATGAAATAAAGGCTGCTGAGATCTTATGTGTGTATCATATGAGGACACAGGCCTGGAACTTTGGAAGAGAAAAGGCATGGGCATGAAAAGAAGAGAATGATGCAGTATGTGCAACAAGCCTATGTGAAAAATAAATCTGTACATAAAAGGAGAAGCATTGCATACAATCTGATTGCACTCAAAGAGGTAATATACACATATAAGTAGGTAGGACACTCATACATAAACTTGGCCTTCTCTTTTTGAATTTTTTGGTGGACATCCCAGGGCTTAAACTCAGGGCCCTTTATGTTCCTCAGCTGTTTTCCTAAAGTCTGAGACTCTACAACTGCCACAGCTCCACTTCAAGCCACCTGGGTTAATTGGACATAAGCGCCTGCCAGACTTTCCTGCCTCGTCTGTCGTGTATCTCCTGCTCGGCTTTCTTTCTCAAAGCTGGAGCTCTACCCTCTGGGCCACTGATTCACTTCTGGTTTTCTGGTGGTTTATTGGAAATAAGAGTTTCGCAGACTTTCCTGCTCGGGCTGGCTTTGAACAGAGATCTACTGAGGAGACTTCAAGTGGTTTTGCTCAGGGATTTGGCTAAGGATCTGCTCCACACAAACCCTTAGTCTAAATCTCGAGAGGTACTAGAGAAAAAAGGAAACACAAAGATGCTTCAGTTGTGTTCTAGATACTTCAGGTTGGAGACACAAAACACTCATAGTATTAGATAATTTTATAGGCATAAGGAGCAATTCAGACAGTATGAGGATCGCTCCAGCTTTTGGTCCTCTCGTCCTGAGACAGTAAATTCACTGCAGCTCAATGCTAAGTGATTGAACTGGCATGTCCTGTGGACATTTGCTGCCAAAATCATGTCACATTCATTTCTCACTTTTGGCTTCAAACCTGTGACCAGAGGAGAAGATGAGGAGAGAAAATCCTTCTCAGAGAAAGCACCTATAAAGAACATTGGGAAGTTGACTTATAAATTCAAAGCATTGGAATGGTGCTGTTAAATAGTCAGATTGTCCAGATTAAAAAATGAAGAAGAAAAGAAAGGCAGGTGCCAGTGGCTGCTGACTGTAATCCCAGCTCCTCAGGAGGCTGAGATGTAGAGAATCTGAGTTTGAATCCAGCCAGCATAGGAAAGTCCATGACACTGTTATTTCTAAGAGATCACAGAAAACCCAGAAGTGGGGCTGTGGCTCCAGGTTAATGCACTATACTTGAGCAAAAGTAACTAAGGGACAACACCTATGCTCATAGTTCAACCCCAGGACCTACTTCCATGTATTGTGCATGTGTGGATGTATTCCTATAAGTGAAGCTCCAGATTAGCTATGATGAAAGGCACCAAGCTAGAAAATTTGTTTTCAAAACAATGATTTCATAACACAGAGACTGCTTTCATGACAGTGCATGTTCCTGGGCTCTCCTCACAGTTCCCAGTGCAGCCTGAGTGTTTCTCTGCCTCACAGGCCTGCTGGAAGAAGTCTCTCTCATTGTCTGGACAGGCAGACAAAAGGCCTCAGTCCTGTACAGCTATGTAACAAACAACTCCATATGGGCCAATTAGTGAGGATGAGTGTGGATGGGCTCTGAAGGTCAGGACAAAAAGGCCTCTTTGTACCCCAAGCTATCTCTCTCCCCAGTGCTCCGAGTTGACAGGAAGCCTTCATTTGGGCCACCTCCTTTGGCAGGCCAAGTTCCCAGCACTTATCCTGCCTTTGTGAGACTATATTCTGGTGTTCAGATACAGTGCTCAATATAATTCGGGAGTCCTTCTGGCAGACAACTAGGGCACTTAACTTCAAGAAATGTTTCATTGAGGGTGATGATGGGCCTATGATTCCTCTGCTAGGTTTCCGGAAGCTTTGGAAATCCAAGCACATGTCTGATCTTGTTTCCTGTCATCTAGGACTGCTGAAGCACTTTAGGTTTTGAAACCTTTGACCTCTCCTAGTTGAGCCCTGGGTGACAAGGTTTTGGGGTTGAACACAGGGCCTGGGTGCTGACCATGAGCTCAGTGCAGGAGCCCAGCGCTTTACCATTTTGTGTCACAGCTTTACTTCTGGTGTGTGTGTGTATCTGTGTGTGAGTGTGTGTGTGTGTGTGTGTGTGTGTGTGTGTGTGTGTGTGTGTGTGTGTGTGTGTGTGTGTGTGTGTGTGTGCGCGTGCGTGTGCACACATACACCAGTCCTGGAGTTTGAACTCAGGACCTGAGCACTGTACCTAATTTCTCTTGTACAAGAATAGCCCTCTCCCTCTTGAGCCACACAGCCACTTTAGGCTTTTTTCTAGTGATGTGTTCCTGAGAAGTCAAGTCCAGGGTTTCATAGATGCAAAGCACTCTATCCCTAAGGCACATTCCCTGCCCTCTACTTCAGGTTTGTTATTCATGCCATATTTTTCTGCCAGTCTTGGGATTTGAACTCAGGGCCTAGGTACATCTACAGCACTGTGGGAGAAGGGGAAGCTCACCATGCTGGTATACAAGAAAGTCAGGCCTGTTCCCAGGGCCTGAATTCAAGTCCTAGCTCTTGCAAAAATAATATTCTAATGCATTTTAAATACAGGATTCATATTTACATACACATGTTTACTGCATATTACAGTTAGTTATTCATTTTATTTTTTGTTTTATTTATTTCTTATGTATTTTAGTGAGTATGATTACACACATAACCTTTTTTACATCTTATTACATAGGACATAGATTTGCCAATGTACTATACCTCATTCCTGAGACCCAGGACTTTCACTGATAAGGAAGACAAATGGGACATTTGGCTTCTTCCACCAGGATAACTTAAGTTTTTGGCAGTTCTGTGATTTGAACTCAGGGCCTAGAAAGCCCACCTCATGAATGGGGAGTGGGTCAATGTTAGCACAGCAGTCTGATGCAAATGAAGTTGTCTAGCATTTTGGAACTAGGAGTGGCCAATATATAAACACATAGATGTGTAAAATGCAGTGTGTGTTTATTTACATATGTATATGCATCTATGAACGTATACAGAGAGAGACAGATAGACATTTATGTAGATTCTAGTGTATAACTCTATATAAAGAGTGATGTCTATATCTTACTTTTGTATATTCTATTGCTACTAATTATTTGGTCTAAAATTATTCCTCCATTAATTAATCACAGTAGAAGACTTAATAAAGTATTAATTAAATTAATCAATGACTTATATTTAATGCATACAATCTTACATTAGAAAGACTAGTTAATTAGTAATTCAATTAGTACATTTCAAACATTCTATTAGTGTTCCTAGAGATAGGAATCAGTTTCCTAGGACCTTCAGCCATGTGTTTGTGCGAGTCCCAGGATCGAACTCAGGGCGCAGGTGTCTGGGTTAACCTCAGGCTTCACTGACAGCCCACCAGCCTCAGCCATGCAAAGTCATGTACAATTTTCAAGCCAAATCAGTGAGACCCAGGATGGTCACTGTGCAATAGAAACAAAGGTAAAACTGTTGTGTAAAACTTTCTGGTTTTTCCTCTTCCATTTTGGTTTGTTTGTTTGTTTGTTTGCCAGTGCTGGGAGTTGAAATTGGGTCCTAGGATCCCTGGATCATCTGTGGGTGTAAAAGCTGCACCCCAGCCTAGGGTAATCAAGGCTGAGGCAGACTTGTGAAGGCCTGAGTTCAAGCCCTGTGCCTGCCCCCCCCTCAAAAAAAATTAAGGTTCTGGCTTGGAATTTGGGATATTTTATATGCCATACCAAGGATTTGAAATCAAGGCCTGGGTAACTCTATTTTGCTGTGGGAAAGTGGATGCTCACCCTCCTGGACTAAAAGAAAGTCAAGAGCATTTCCCAGGGCATGAATTCTAGCCCCAGGACTGGCAAAATAATATTTATATACATTTATAATGTACATCATATATATGTATTTGCGTAGGTATAACATAATGTACCTAGGAAACAACATTTTCACAGACAGCAGAAGAGGTCAACATTGGCTGCTTAATCCACCTATTGTCTTTGGAACTGCTGGGATTTGAACTCAGGGCCTAAAATGCCCAATTCATCAAGGGATCAATGAAAGCACAGCAATCTCAAACAAATACATTGCCAGGGATTTCCCAGGACCTAAGTTTAACCTCCAGAATTGGCGAATATATAAATAGATAGATGCCTAATTGCTGCAAATTCATGTATATGCATAGAGTGAGAGAGAGATGTATATGTATATTCCAATGTATGTTTAAATATATAAATATATTTATAGAATGTGAGATGTCTATATATCATTAAATTACACGTAATATATTACTAATAATTATTACGTATTAAATTATGCCTTCATTTAATGATGTATCATGGTTTAAGGCACAATAAAGCACTTCCTTGTGCAATATGAGCTCAGGGACAATGTCTAAGCTCACAGTTCAAGCCTCAGGACTTGTACCAAAAAAAAAATAGAGCCAGTAACTCCATGTGTCTGTGTATGTGTGAATGTATTTCTATCAGTGAACATCCAGAGTTGCTATGAAGAATGGCACCCAGCTGGGAAATTTGCTTTGAATAGAATGATTTCATAGTACAGAGGGTGCTTTCAAGACAGTGCATGTTCCAGGGCTCCCCTCCCTGTTCCCAGTGTAGCCTGAGGGTTTCTCCACACCCCAGGTTGCTGGAGGAAGTCTGCCTCTTTGTTGGAACAGGCAGACAAAAAGCCTCACTCCTGTACAGCTCTGTAACAAACAACTCTTTCTGGGCCAACTAGTGATGATGAGTGTAGGCTGGCCCTGAAGACCAGGAGAAAAAGGCCTCTTTGTACCCCAAGATATCTCTCTCCCCAATGCTCTGTTTTGACAGGAAACCTTCATTTGTGTCACCTCCCGGGGCAGGCCAAGTTCCCTGCACTTATCCTGTCTTTGTTAGACTGTGTTCCAGTGTTGAAACAAACTGCTACAATTAATTCAAGATTCCTTCAGGCAGACAACAACTAGGGAGCTGAACCTAAGTCAATGATTCATTATTGGCAACGGTGCCTCCCTAGGTTTTTGGAAGCTTGCTACATCTAAGGCAAGCACTCTACTACTGAGCCACCTTCCCTGCCCTTCTCCTTTTTCTTTTATCAGTCCCAAGATTTGAACTCGGGACCTAGGATCTCAGGATGGGCTGTGGGTCCATTGGCTGCACCACATCCTAGGGTGATCAAAGCTGAAGCAGAATTGCCACAATCTGAGTTCAAGCCCCGGGCCTGGACAAGGCCCAAGGCTGTGACTTGGAATTTGCTCCATTTTTCTGGCAGGCCTGGGATTTGAACTCAGGGTCTGGGTAACTCTGTGACACTGCGGGGGAGGGGAAGCTCACTGTTGTTGAAGACAAGAATTTCAGTTTCCAGGCCTGAATTTAAGCACCAGCACTGGAAAAATTGATATTCATATATGTGATCTTTTTACATACATGGGCTTACTCCATATGACATTTATTACCCTTATTTATTCATTATTTATTTTATTTAGTATTATTACATATATAACATTTATTTCATTTATTACATCTTATCACATGCTTATATTTGCATATGGATTATACTTCATACTGAGACCCAGGATTTTTACAGAGAAAAAAAAATGTGTCAAAGTAGTCAGGAAGACAGATATCAGCCACAGATGCCTAGACTGTAACATTTTGTACGGGTGTCCTTGGGTCCCCTTGGTAGGGTGCTAGCCATGATCCCAACAGGGAAGGGTCAGTGGCTAGGCCCTGAGTTCAAGGTTCATGACTAAGAAAAATAAACCAAAACAATTGTCTGTAAGAGAAAATTCACTAGAGTTCAGTACATACATCATTTTGGCCCTGACATGGGGACATATCTGAGCCTCAAGGTTCTCATCTGCAAAATAATCTGTGGAGCTCTTACAAGGACCAGATGCAAAAATGTACTCAGTACACCATTCCTCATATAAAACCCATGACATAGCTGTATACCCTGTCAGGGCTGGATTTTAAAACCACCAGTGTCTGATCTCAGCTCCCCAGTATCTTGGATGACAGGGCTGAGGAAGCCACAAGCATCCGGTTCTGTGTAGCTGGGTTGCAGCAGTTTACCTCTGGCTACATCAGGTTAGATGGCAGCTCTCAGCACCAGTCTCCTAGCTTGCCTTACGATGATGTATTTGCAGTCCTATTCTTATATCTTTGTAGTCAGAACCTTCTATCGTTTTGTTTTGGTGACAGTTCTGCATCTTGAGTAAGTGTCTAGACACAGTCCCTAAACTTTTATGCTCAAAGCTAGTACTGGACTGCTTGAGCAACAGCATGACTTCAGGACTTTTCTGTGCAAGTGGTAGTGAGGAATGGAACCCAGGATAGATAGATATAGATAGATAGATAGATGTATATGTATAAAACAAAAGAGATGTCTGTATATTATGAAACTGCATATATGATATTAATACCAATTATTGGCAATTAAATTATTCCTTCCTTTTTAAGTATAATGATTGAATACATAATAAAGTATTGAAAATTAGTCAATGTAGAATAATTGTGTATAATTTTAGAATATAATCATATACTAACTACTAATTTAAATGTTACTTTTATAACATTCCATTTGTACGGATGTATATCAGAATGAATTTCTTAGAACCACCACCATTCATTAGTGGCAGTTCCAAGATTGAACCTCCAGGTCTAAGTTGCTTGTTTCAGCTATGGCTTCCCTAATAGCCCACCAAAAATTAGCAATGCAGTGTCATGTACACATTCTGGGTCTTGTCATTTAGACCCAGGATGGTCACAATACAAAGAAAAAAAAAACGTAAAACCACCTTCTTGAACTTCTCAGTTTTATCCTTCTCTTTTTTATTTATTTTTTTGCCAGCTCTGAAATTTGAAGTAGGGTCATAGGATCCAATGATCAGCTGTGGCAGAGATGCGAAGACCTGAGTTCAAGCCCTGTGGTGGGCCAAAAAACAAGTAATAATAACAGTAAGACCCTGGCTAGGAAATTGCACCATTTTTCTAGCAGTCCTGGGATTTTAACTCAGGGTCTGAGTAACTCTGTGACACTGTGTGTGAAAATGGAAGCTCACCGTCCTTGAAGACAAGAAATTCATGGGGCTGGGAAGGTGGCTCAGTGGTAGAGTGCTTGCCTTGCATGCATGAGGCCCTTCGTTCAATAACTCAGCACCACATAAGCAGAAAAAGCTGAAAGTGGCACTGTAGCTCAAGTGGTAGAGTGCTCACCTTGAACTGAAGAGCTGAGGGACAGTGCCCACGCCCAGATTTCAGGCACCATGACTGGCAAAAAAGAAAAGAAAAGAAAAAAAGAAATTCAAACCAGTTCCCAGGGCCTGAATTGAAGCCCCAGAACTGGAAAAAATAATATTCATATATATGAGATCTATTTCCATACATGGGTTCTACTGAATATGACATTTATTACCCTTACTTATTTAATATTATTACACATATAACATTTCCTTTATTATATCATATCTCATAGGATATATTTGCATATGGATTATACATAGTATTGAGACCCAGGACTTTCACAGAGAATAAAAAAAAGTGTAAGATTGGCGTCTTACTCCACAAATAAATATTTGGCCATGCTGGAATTTCAACTCAGCCTACAATGCCCAATCCATAAACGGGGCACAGTCTTAGCACACCAGCCTCCGGCAAACTGAGCATCCAGGAAATTCTGAGGACCTGTAATCAAGCTATAGTAGTGCCCGATAGATAGATGTGCAGCTTGATATTATATATATATATATATATATATATACATATATATCGGCATATATGTGTATATATTTATATATACACACATAGAAAGGGAGAATGTGAGGATATTATTAAATTATATATATGTTATTAGTAATTATTAGTTACTAAATTATGACTCCATTTCATGAGGTATCATGGTTGAGTACTAATAAAAGCATTAATTACAAATATAGTCAATATCCTTAATCATAACATGGTGCTAGAATGGAAGATATAAAACCATTAATTTTTGTGTGGCATTCTAAAATAGAATCATGAATTAACTGCAAATTTAATTATTACTTTTATAACATTCCATTAGCATTCACATGAACAGAAATTAGTTCATCAGGATCTCCCTCCATTTGTGGGTGGTAGTCATAGCATTCGAAACCCAGGCCTGGGTAGATAACTTTGAATGCAAACCATTGAATGACACCATGAAGATTTCAGATTGTCATGAGTAAAAAAAGAACAACAAGAAGAAAAGAAAGCCAGGAGTCAGTGGCTCCTACCTATAACCCTAACTCTTCTGGAGGCTAAGATGTAGAGAATGCCAATTTGAATTCATCTGAGGCAGGAAAGTCAAAAACAATCTTCTTTCTAAGAGATCATAGGGAGAAAAAAAGCCTATGAGTGGGGCTGTGACTCAAGAGCAGAGTGCTATCCTTGAGCAAAAGGAGCTCAGGAACAGGGCCTAGGCTCATAGTACAACCCTTTACCTGCCTCACCCCGCCCCCCAAAAAAGGAGGCAATAACTCCATGTTTCTGTGTATGGATGGATGATGTATGGATGATGGGCATTCAGCAGGTTGCCCATGTCCATTCCCCCAACCTGTGCAAGTCCTCAGAGAATCCTAAGTCTGAGCCAGCAGGTTGAACAAATCATCCTTCTCTGCCATTTAATAACTGAAGCCTGCCGGGTTTGCATGGGCTGTGCAACAGGTGACTTACGTCCTGGCTGAGATATCCCATTGGGACACCTAGCAGCCAGCCACTGCCTCCAGGGAGACCACAGTTCCTAGGCTGTAGGAGTTGTCAAAATTTCTGGCTCCATATTCTCTATCCCTCTGTAGGATATGTGAGCCTACTCCTCTGGGGCCTGGTGGCTATCACTCATTCACCATTCCTCATTGCTGAGTCACAGGCTGGTCACAAATCTTGGCAAAGATATGAAATAGCCAGCGATTTTTGCACCAAAAAGAGGTAAGTCAATAAATCCCACCCTCATAGTTCCTGTCAGAAGTGAGCCTTGGGCTGTGAATGTGGCTTAGTGGTAGAGTGTTTACCTAGCACGCATGAAGCCCTGGGTTCGATTCCTCAGTATCACAGAACAGAAAAAGCCAAAAGTGGCACTGTGGCTTAAGTGATAAGAGTGCTAGCCTTGACCAAAAGAAACTCAAAAACATGCCCAGACTCTGAATTCAAGCCCCAAGTCTGGCAAAAACTGAGCTTGGTGAGACATATTCTTCTGGTACTCATAGGAAGGCCAAGATTACAGGTAAGAGGTAGAGTAGCGGACTGTTGCTGGTGGCTCACCCCCGTAATCTTAGCTACTCAGGAGGCTGAGATCTGAGGATCACAATTGCAAGCAGGAAAGTCTATATGAGACACTTTTCTCCAAATAAACACCCAAAAAATGAGAAGTACAGCTGTGGTTCAAGTAATAGAGTGCTAGCCTTGAGCACAAAACTTCAGGGATAGCATCCAGGCCATGAATTCAAACCCCAGGACTGGCACAAACACACAAACACACAAACACACACACACACACACACACACACACACACACACACACACACACACCAAGCTAGAGCATTTGTCAGTCAGCCTGCACAAGTTCCATCTCTAGCAACTCAATATTAAAAAAAGAAGGAGAAAGAAAGACTTGCTCCTGGAGTTGATATAACCAGTGCCAAAATTCCACAGGAGTTCTAAGACGTGGAACAGGATAAAGAACCTCAGGCAGAAGGTTCAACAATGCACAAAATTTCCTGAGGTGTGGTGTATACTAGGTGGTGTGGGTGGAATGAAGGTTCTGTGGCTTCAGACAAGTCCAGCAGGACATTCAAGGCTGGGTTAAGGTTTGTACTTGAGTCACAGGGAGGGCAGAAGGTGGAGGTCCCAGAATGGGGCCCAGGGGGAAGATTAGCTTGACTTTTCACCATGGACCCCAGGTTTTTCCTGTGGCTTGAAGTCTATTTTTCACAGCTCCTGACCCTCAGGCCTCCTTTGCATGGAGGACTCAGGGCAAATGCAGGGAAGAACACTTGCTTAAGAAAAGCTTCTAGCCCAATGCCAGTGGTGGCTCAAATCCTATAAATCCTAGCTACTGAAAATACTGAGATCAGAAGTCGTGGGTCAAAGCCAGCTCAGGGGAGGAAAGGTAGTGAGACTCTTCTTGCCGATGAACTACCAAAAGCCAGAAATGGAGCTGTGGCTCAAGTGGTAGAGTGCCAGGCTTGAGGCAAAAATTAAAGAGACCAGAGCCTAGACCCTAAGTTCAAGCCCCAGTACTGGCACATAAAAAATAAAGAAAAGCTTTCAGGAGTTCCTAGTTCACTGTGGTGAAAGTCCAAACCACTTGAGTGCTGGTGGCTCATGCCTATCCTCCTAGCTCTTTAGGAGGCTGAGATCGGAGGATTATGGTTGAAAGCCAGCCCAGGCAAGAAAGGTCGGGAGACTCTGATCTCCAATGAACTACAAGAAAACTGGAAGTGGTATTGTGGCTAAAGTAGTAAGCTGAAGAGCTGAAGGGACAGTGCACAGGCCCACAATTCAAGCCCCATGACCAACACCGGGCCTGCTTGAACCTTACTCTGTGGCTCTAGGCAGAGTAATTTCCAGTGGGTCCCTTAGCGTCTCCCAATATCTAGGTGTCCTACAAGTCTTGAAAGCAGCCTCTTTGGGAGCCTTTGCCTACAGAGAGGGCCAAAGTATCAGAGAAGGGTCTAGCCTTGGGGCACAGAGGACATCGGCCAAAATGACATCAGAATGGCAACTATCATGGGTGCAGTGTGGATCTGAGCAGTAAGTCAACATTTCAGACCAAGTTTCTGGGCCAGGAGGGGCAAGAGCTGCAAGATGGCACAGCATGTAATGCCTACTCACGGGGTGAAATTTGACAGGCACACCTTGAGTGGGTGTTGAGTTGGGCTCATGAAAGATTCATAGGATCAGGAATCCACAGCTGGCTGGCTGCTGCTGGTAGCAGTGGCTATCCCAGGAGTCCCAGGGTTCAGAGCCCTGCTTTCCTCAGTGGCAGATGAATGTCTTCAATCATGCACAGAGTATAAACGTGCATCCATCGTGTCCTTCCCTTGGTCCTGTACCCTATGCATGGATGGAGGCGCAGGTTCCATGGAACTTATGGCCATGGACCAGACCCCTCAGCCCAAGAAGGAGTTGGGGAGAAATAACTTTCGTGTCGAGAGTTTAATATGACTGTGCCTATAGACTGCCCCCAGTTCTAGCTCAGCTGATCATTACCACCATCCTGTGTGTGTGTGTGTGTGTGTGTGTGTGTGTGTGTGTGTGTGTGTGTTCACACGCACATCTTGGTACTAGGGCTTGAACTCAGGACCCGGGCCCTGTCCCTCACTTTTTCATTCAAGGCTAGCAACTCTACCACTTGAGCCACAGCTTTTCTTCCAGCTTTCAGGTGGTTATTGGAAGAGGAGTCTCACACACTTTAGAAAAGTGAGCTGGTGATAAGAAATGTACTCATTATCTTGCCCATGGAATTATAACCCTTCTGTACAGTATTTCACACACAAAAAAGATCCTACTGATACAAAAAACAAACAAACAAGAAAAGTGAGATGGGATGCCTCTGAATGCCAATCCTTAGATCTCATCCTCCTAAGGAGCTAAGAATATGAGAGCATGAGCTATTAACATCTGGTCACACTTTTCTTCTTGGCTAAGACAGTGTACCTCTCTCCCAGCTTAGCACCATGTACAGCTAACCTTCCTTCTTCTCCCTCTACTCCTCCAGGTTTCAGAGGAAACGTACCCTCCCCTGAAGACATAGAAATAGGATGCTTGAGAGGTTTGAGCTTTATGTTCTCCACACAGTCAAGGGCTGCTGGGAGCTGATGTAGAGATCAGAGATCTAGGCCAAGGCAAGTAGACAGCTGTTAGAACAGAAGACAGTATGAAGAGACATCCTTGAAGCTGGATGCCAGTGGCTCATGCCTATAATCCTAGCTACTCAAGGCCGACACATGAGGATCAAGCAAGATTCAAAGCTAGCCTGGGCAGACTCTTATCTCCAATGAATCACCAAAAAGCTGGGAAGCAGAGCTACTGTAGTTCAAGTGGTAGAGCACCAACCTTGTGCAAACAAGCTAAAGGATACCACCTAGGCCCTGTGTTCAAGCTCTAGGAAACACACACACACACACACACACTAACAACCTTAGCAGGTGCCAGTTGACTCATACCAGCAATCCTAACTACTTACGAGGCTGAGCTGTTAATATGGCTTGAAGCCAGCCCAGTCTGAAAAGATTGTGAAAATCTTATCGCCACTAAACTACTAAAAATGATGAAATGTGAGCTGTGGTTCAAGTGGTAGAGTGTTAGATTTGAGCAAAGGAAGCTCAGTGCTTAGGCCCTGAGTTCCAGCTCTAAGAGTTTTTTCAAAGACACCTTTTGCCCCCCTCCTTCCCTCAGGCCATAAATCCAGATTTTGGTTATCCTAGATCTCACTTCCACTTCTGCCACTTCCACAGCACCACAAGTGGCCTGTTTCTGGCCAGCTCTGGGTTAAGAAGTGAATGTACACAAGGGGGGCATACCCAGGTCAAGGCTAATGCCCCAGAACATTGAGGTATTGGCCATACCAGTCTCTCCTCCCCCAATTCCCTGGCCCTGGAATCTAAAGTCTGTGCCTCTGTATTCTGGGCATCCAGAATTCTCTAGAAGGATTGGAGAGGCCCAGATGGGGCTGGAAGATAGACTTGCCTGCGATAAAGTATGTTGACATTTCCCAGACACCAATAGATATATCCAAGCCACCTTGGCCTCACCTCCAATGTAGCCCGGAATCCTCCTTGCTTGGGCGGCCTTCAGTCCACTATCAAGCTGGAGTTGTCCAGAGCCACCGGCAACCCCCTTCCCCCACTCACTGCCAGTCTGCTGAGAGGGACATAGAGCCAGAGGTCTAGCTGAGGAAAAGGGAAGGACATCCCATGTCTGAGTTTCCCACCCAGAGACAGGAAGACTCTATTGCAGCTGGCCCGGTTGACCCAGAATCCCCTGGAGGAGGCCAAAGATTTGGACAACTGGACTTGGCCCCCAAAGTAAAGCTTGAACTCAGGGCTCTGGCAATTTAGGACTCATTGTAGACCCTGATAGGAGGCTAAAGGCAAGGTCGGTGTGGAGGAGGGGCACCATCCAAGGTCAGAAAGAGGCAGAAAGGCTCCTGGAAGGGGACAGATAAAGATGAGGGACACACACACACACACACACACACACACACACACACACACAAATGTGGCACTTGTGTATCACACCTCTCATCCTAGCTACTCAGGAGGCTGAGGTCAAAGCCAGGCAGCGCAGAAATGTCTGAGAGACTCTTATCTACAATGAACCACCAAATAGCCAGAAATGGAGCTGCAGCTCAAGTGTTAGAGCAATAGCTTTGAGCACAGAAGCATAGGAACTTCACCTAGACCCTGAGTTCAAGGCCCAGGTCTTCTATATCCAAACACACAGACACAGACACACACAGACAAAAGACACACAAACACACAGACACAGCCAGTGGTAGCCCAAAGCCCAAAGCCTCCCTGAGCACCCTGAATATTCCACCCCAGAGATGATGGCACTACCATCATCAGACCAACTGTAGACAAAACTCAGAGCCTCTCACATGTCTGGAATGGTTCACAACACATCATGTCATTTCTACTGTACACAGTTATGCAGAAAATTCAGCTACCTTTTGTTTGGTTGTAGTTTATGGGGTTTGAACTTTGGGCCTGCCAGCAGGCCCTCAGCTCTACAGATGAAGGTATGTGCTCTACTACTGGAGCCACAGGCACGACATCCTATTTTCTGGTGGTTCATAGAGGATAAAGTCTCATAGACATTTCTGCCCAAGCTGGCTTTGATCCGTGATCCTCAGATCTCAGCCTCCTGAGTAACTTGGATGACAGTTGTGAGCCACTGCCAGTGCCCGGCTACACCCAACTACTTTTTTTTCTTCCGTGCTTTTCTTTCTTTCTTTTTTTATTGTGAAAATACTGTAAAGACAATGTTCGAGATGAAGTTTACTCATTACCTCACTCATGTAACTGTAACCCTCTGTATAGTATCTTTACAATAAAAAAAAAAGAAAATAATATAAAGAGGGGTTACACTTACATGGGCAAGATAAGGAGTACATTTCTTATCAAACATTGTAGCCTCCTCTGCAGTCACCTTCTTATACCAAGGGAAAACTCAACTCATCAAGATACAAACCAAATGTAACTCTACACTTCAGACTTGGTCATCAGCATCCAAAACCATTCTTACATGGATGGAGAGCATATAATTGACACTACCACCCCACCCCTTCTCCCATTCACCCACTCCCTGCCTGCCACAGGCCAAACCTCTGGAGTTCTTGGTAAGGCACCACCCACCCTGCTATGGCTTCACACTGGGGTAAACCTGGGGAGTTATTAGAAATGTCTGTACTGTGAGGTCAGCATCTGGTCTCACAACCTCAACCACCCCAATACTTCACTATCTCTTGCAAGCAAGGAAGGGGTATCTTTCTTTCTTGTTTGGTTTTTTGTTTTTGTTTTTGTTTTTGTTTTTTTTTTTGGTTGAAAGCCTTGAACTCAGGGCTTAGGTACTGTCCCTTATGTCTAATTTTCCTCAAGGCCAATGTTCTGCCACTTGAGCCACAGTGCCACTTCTGGTTGGAGATTGGAGATGAGGCTCTGGAGGGACTTTCCTGCCAAGGCTGGGAAATGAGATACACTGCATCTCAGCCTCCCGAATGGCCAGGATGACAGATGTGGGATGACAAGTATGAGCCAGGGGCTCATGGCTTAAGGTGTCTAGTCCTTCAGAATTTCCACCTAGTCCTCCTCTAGAAGATACCACCTAGACACCCCTCTACCTCCCTCAGAGACAACAAAGGGAGGATAGAATCTGGGTGTGGCCATGGGGATTAAAGGGCCCACTCCACATCACTAATCCCCTCTAAGCTCCCATCTGCCTCCTCCGGATTGCCTGGTCTTCCAGGGTGGATCAGACCCACAAGGAGTTCTTGGGCATGCCCTATATCCCCCTGCTCCACCAAACCGATACCTGAGGACTTCCAGGGCCAACTGCTCCATGTCCTGGTGGAAGACCTTGGGAGGCTTGCTGAAAACTGGGTCCAGGGGTGCACAGGGCAGGAGTGTCCAGCTCCCCTCTGTCAAGGGAGACACAAAGCAGGGATGGATCTACTAAGAGCTTCAGGGCATAGCCATCTACTTGTCACCAAGGTCCCTGGGGGAACTGCTTTATGGAAACAGCCCTGGGGCCTGACCTCAGGGTCCCGATACTGTCCCTGACTTTCTTTGTCTCCAGAGGAGTGCTCTTTCACATGAGCCACAGTGCCACTTCCAGCTTTTACTGTGTATGCAGGACTTAGGAATCAAACCCATGCTTTCCTGTGTGCTAGGCGAGCCCTCTACCTCTAAGACGCAATGCCAGCCCTGGATAGCTGGTCTCCTGTTACCCCTCAGACCTGTCTTGGGACAGTCTTGCACATCTATACCAAGTCTCTCACCAGCAGCCCTGGCTGGAAATGAACATGCTCTGCTATATTGTCTCCAAGAAGCCCTTTCTGATCACCTTGGCATAGCTGGAGACTCTCCACTGTGCAGGCTGCCAGACTTGTCAAGCTCTGCCTTCCAGCCAGTGTGGGTTGAGAATGCACAAATGGGAAGGCCTGGATTCCACCACAGGATTTCTGAAGGCCCTGATACACCACGCAGAGGCAGGTATTGTATCAAACACCGTGAGAGGGGGGTCGAGACCTGGGCAATCTGTGGGCAACATGACAGGGCCATTTCTTTGTGTGATCTTGAACTGAGGATCTGGGAACTGTCTCTCTGAGTTTTATTGCTCAAGGCTGGTGGTGCTCTACCACTTGAGCGACAGCTCCACTTCTGGCTTTTTGGTTGTTCCATGGAGAGTAGATTTTCATGGGCTTTCCAGCTCATTGCTGGCTTCAAACTGTGATGCTCAGATCTCAGCCTCCCAAGTAGCCAAGATAACAGGCATGAGCCTGAACCCCAGGTGACGGGCACAAAATGCTTTTTGGTTTTTGTTGGCTCACGTTCATCTCCTATCAACTAGCAAGCCCAAGTTAAAATAATCATTACAGTGGATCAAATTCCTCTCCTAGGTCAGTTAATCCAAGGATATAAAGTGTCTTTGGAAAAGGCTAGTCTGAGTTGCCTTAGGGATGTTTGTGTGTTTGTGTGTGTGAGTGTTGGGGTCCTTACCCTCAGTTCTGTGGTGCCTCATCCTCCCAGCAGGGAGTGCATCCAGGATCTTGACCCCAAGGGAGGTGGATGGGATAGGGTACCTAAGGTAACATCCAAGGAGATGATCCTCATTCTATCCTGCAACCTAAGCCTGGACAGATAAAGGAGAGAAAGAGAGGGTTGGGAGAACATCAAAGGTATCCCCTTACCTTTGGCTGAATGTACCAGTGAGAAAACTGAATACATCTTTCTTGTCAGCTAAAAGATGTACACTATTGATTTATTTTATGATTGTGTTCGTCCTCGGGCTTGGATTCAGGGCCTGGGTGTTATACCTTAGCTTCTTTTGTTAAGGCTGAGGCTGTACCAGTTGAGCCACAGCACCATATCTGGCTTTATTTTTGTGTGGGTTTGTGGAGGGAGGTGGTTTATGGGAGATAAGAATCTCCTGGACTTTCCTGCCCGGGCTGCTCTGAGTCACAACCATCAGACCTCAGCCTCCCAAAGAGCCCGGATGATGGGGGGGAGACATGAGCTCCTGACCGCCACCATCCATTTATAATCCCTTAGGACCAGGGCCGGGACACCCACACTACACCTCCTTGTTGGGAGTAGGAAGCAGACATGAGTGGGTTTGATACTGCAACAACCTACCTATCTTTGAGCATTGTTCTGGGTCAGTCTGATGGAGGCTTTGTCATTATCCACTGCAATGACTAGGCTCTGTCACAAGAACAAATGTCCAACGGGAGGTTTCAGGTCTTGGGTCTTTCCTCTGAACCCCGCCACTCTAACCGAAATGACACTCTCCAGCAAAGGTTATTACACATGGAGTGTTTTTATTGTCTTATAGCCAGGGTCTTGTCAGATAGATGGGGGTATAGGTCAGATACCCGGGATTGTGCTGGGCAGGGGACAAGGTGACAGCTTCTCATCCACTTTCCTTCAACGGTGTAGCAGAGGGATGTGGGGAAGTACTCATGGGATGGACAATGAATAACCATCATGGTCTAGTCAGGGCACAGAGGGGCTTGCCTCAAGGGGCTGGTTCAACAGGCTGAGCAAAACAGCTCCTGACCCACAGCCCACCTCCAGAATGAGAGGGCCACCTTGGGTTCCAGCCACATGGGAATGCTGGGCCACCTCCTCCAGCACTCATTCTACCAATTCCTGAGAGAGACAAAGAGAGAGGGAGATAGAGAGAGAGAGACAGAGAGAGAGAGAGACAGAGAGAAATGGAGAGAGAGAGAGAGACAGACGTCCAGTATTACACTTAAGCCAGGTGCTGGTGGCTCAGACCTAAAATCCTACCTACACAGGAGGCTGAGATGTGAAGATCGTGGTTCATAGCTGGCTCAGGAGGAATGTCTGTGAGACTCTTATCCTCAAAGAACCAACAGAAAACCAGAAGTGATGCTGTGGCTCAGGGGGTACAGTAATAGCCTTGTTCTGAGGAGCTCAGGGATAGCATCCAGGCCCAGAATTCAATCCCCACAAATGACAAGAAGTGGACTTCCCACCACAAGAAGTGGACAGAATAACACCCACTGTTCTAGGAAGCATGGCAGAGAAATCAGGCCAAGATTCTTATCATCTGGAGGTCATGAGTAGGTCACCTAGCTTCTCCATGACTCATTTTCCCCAGCTGGAAAAATGAATAGAATGTAGGATCCCTTCCTCATGGAGACAGGGTAATGATGAAAGACAGCCATGTTTTGTTTCATAATCGCACACCTGTTGCATGATTAATAACAGACACCATTTGAGCCCTTCCCCGGCAACTTCCTGTCATATGCTCACAGAATTGTTGAGAACTGTATCTGACACCTGCTCCCTCTGTGCCTGGCCCTGATCCACAGATCCCTCTGTGTTAATCCCTTCTTTACTCACAACTATCCCATGAGGAGACTGAGGTCCGATTGTCGACATCCAACCCAGAGCTTCACCTTTGGTCAAGAATCGGCTGCTGTGAACTAAGAGTTTGGGACAATCCATCTAAAATGATGACTGAGCAGGGCGCTAAGTGTCTACCAACACCACCCCTCACACACACACACACACATACATACATACAAACACACCTCCACTGTCCTTTGCAGGCAAAGATGTTTTACTTTCTTTCTTTTTGTTGGTTGTGGGGCTTGAACTCTGAGCCTTGGTGCCATCCCTGAGCTGTTCAGCTCAAGCCCAGCACTCTACTACTTTAGCCACAGCACCACTTCCAGTTTTCTGGTGCTTTATTGGATAGAATAGTCTGAGGGTCTTTCCTGCCCAAGCTGACTTTCACCCGTGATTCTAAGATTCAGCTCCTGAGTACTTAGTATGACAGCCATGAGCCACTGGCACGCGGCCAAAGAGGCTTTTCTATGCCTGTCATCCTATCTTCTCAGGAGACTGAGATCTGAGGACTGCAGTTGGATGCAACGATTGGCAGCATAGTCATTCAGAATTCTTATCTCCAATTAAACATCCAAAGATGTTGCAAGTGTAGCTGTCGCTCAAATGGTAGAGTGCTAGCTTTGAGCATGAAACAAGGGATGGGACCCAGGCCCTAGTTTTAAGCTTTTTCTACTTAGAGCCACCCAAGAAAAGGAAGCAGGTGAGCACACTGGAGATCAAAGCTCACACATAATACTCAATACAGAATAGACACCATCCTGCTCTGAGTCTCTAGATTCTATGTCCTAGGTCATGACAGTCTTAGATGGGCCTGACCATGCACCAAGTCAGGACATTCAAGTAAAATCTCATACTGAGGATCCCATGACTTCATCAAGGACTCAAGATCTCTCACTGTCCTGACTTGACACTGGGCAATCAGGTGAGATCTAGTTATCCAAACAAAGCATATGGAAATGAATGAATTTCTCAGCCAAGGGATGCAGACTGGAGGCTCTAGTTCCCTCTATCTCGGGAAGGAGAAAAGGGCTGATCCACCTCAGGAATGTTCCTGGGTTGTGAGTATCCTCTAAGAAACAACCCTGCTCCCAGCCCAGTGCCTCCTGTTTTCCCACTAGCCTCGACCTTCAGTCGGCCCCTCCCAAATCTGCCATCTAGACTAAAGGCTGAGCCAGCAATGAGAACCACCTCTACCTCTGAGGATGGCAGTCAAAGGGCCCTAGAGTCCCCTCGATGAAGTCTCGGGGCAACACGGGTCTGACTCTCGCCCTCATTCCCTGGGTGTCCTGTTCTAGTAGCACGCTTACCTCTGTCTCTGGTCGAGGAATGAACACTGGGGGTGTCATCTTCAGATTGAGCCAGCAAAAGTGCCAGTCCCCAAGGATGTACTGCACAGGCGTCCTGCAGTGGATGACAGCCAGTTTGTCAAAGGTGAACCCAGAGTGCCAGGACTTTTAATAGCCATGTGGCTGGGTTGAAGATTCTATCACTGATGGTCTAAGTTGTCAGTTGAGGTCATGGCTCCAATAGCCTGAAACACTGGATCTGGGATTGTCCTCCCTCTTCATCTTCCTGTTTATCCCTTGCCACCCTGGTCTTGCCACTCCCTAACCCTATACCTCCCTAGCCCTTGGACTGTTTCTTCTTATCTGACCAGAAAATAAACACTGTGAGTCAGGGGAGATTGAAACTCTATGACCCACCCTGAGCCCTAGGGACTACCAGAGGCTGTTTCCCTCTGCAGTCAGCCACCACTCAGATTTGGATGTCATGAGTTGCTGATGTCATGAATGGGTCAGTGGCTTGGTGTTACACACTAGCTTTAGGCTCTGAAACGGTCCCCACAGAGATTGTGAATGGTTGGCTCCCTTGATCCAGGGACTCTAAACCAAGGCTTGCATGCTCCCTTCTTCCTTTCCTCCTTTTCTCCCTCTATCCTTCCCTCCTCTCTTTCTCTTTCCTTTCATTGTGTCACTCCTGGGCATGAACTTAGAGCCTGGGTGCTGTCCCTGAGCCTTTTTACTCAAGGCCAACAGTCTACAGCTTGAGCTACTCATCCACTTCTGGCATTTTCTTTTTGGTAGTCAGTTGGAGATCAGAGTCTTACAGGCTTTTCTGCCTGGCTCTTAAGCCTCAATCCTCCTAGCTCAACTTCCTAAGTAGCTAGGATGACAGTTGTCAGGCACCAGCATCCAGCTCAAACCAAGATTTCTTCATGTGCTGTGGAACCAGCACTGGAACATTTCATCGTGTATGACTCCAACTCTCTCCCCCCACCCCAGAACTGACACACACTGTAATGTTTTGTTAGATAAATAGATGAGAATCTGTCTATGACAATACTATAGAAAAGTCCCATCCAATTCAGGTAAGCATCCTGGGTGGGGGTAAAGCCTGATGTAGCTCTCCCACAGTTCTCCCTCCTCCCTCGTCCCACCCTCCTGGTGCCACCGCACTTAACTCTTTCGGTTCCAAGGACGTGAGCCATGATGTCCTCACTGTATTCTGGGGCCTCTGAGATGCCTATCTTCTCAAAGATCTCTGCCCAGCCACTGACCAGCTGTGAGGCACTCAATTCCCCACTCAGCTGTGAACAAGGCTGTTGTGAGTTGAAAGCCTGGCTCAAGGGGCCTCCTCTGCACTCCCTAGAGCCAGACAGGATGGTCCACTATATCCAGCCCCCAATTTTCATGTTGCAGAAAAGGATCCCTGAGGCATCCTGGGTCTCTGAATCTCCCAGAGTCCAGTACAGGTTCTGGGAATTGTCTCTGCTCACAGTGATAAGGCTGCAGATGGCAAGAGCACAATCTCTGCTTCCCACAACATCCTCGACTGTAGTGATCACCCTAGAGATAGCCGGAGTAGTATCGGCAGCTGTTGGAGAAAGGCAGTCAAGGCACAGCGTTCATAGCAGGAGACCATTTGGTTCAGGAACTCTGCTTGTGCTGCTTGAATGTCATTGTTTGGTGGCTGAAATGGTCCATCTCATTTGACACAGTATCCCAAGCATTAGTAGAAATTGCCAGCTTCAAGGAAAAAACCCTGGAAAAGCTGGCATTTCAACTTGTCCCAATCAAACTTAAAGGGTTCCAAAGTTAGTGCTCCCCTTTTCCTTCCAGACAGCCTACAGCAGGTTACAGAAAATGGCATTCAGAAAGCCCTAGCTAAATGCCATGTCCTGATCCCAAGTAGGCTCCAGCAGGGGGAACACACTTACCTACCAATGCCCAGCTGGAAACAGCCCAGGAGGAACACAGATTGGAGTCTGCAGGACTCCAGGGAGGACTACCCACCAGTGCACTGTCTCTAGAGGGAATCCATGCCACCATTGGGTGCCCGGAGCCCCCTGCCTAGATGCCCATATACACCATCAATACCCTGGGTAAGATTCCCCTCTCATCCTCAGTCGTGGTGAACCATCTGCTATGTCACACCGTTCGTCACTTCCCAGAGACTCCTAGATTCACAGCCCCTGCCCCACTACCTCCCATCTCGTTCCCTATTTATATTTGGCAGACTCATTCCCAACCTTGAATTAGCTCCAACTATACACACCAGAACAGACTGTCTGGCTGGAAGAGTGCGGCTGTGATCACAGTAGCCTTATGAGCCTTCTGGCTGAAGACAGAAGAACAGGTGTCCACTCTGGTCTGAGGTTCACACAGGCCTCCTAGGGGAGACCCACGCAGGTCCAGCAGCTACTGTGGGCTGCAGAAAAGGGGAAGAAAGAGGTGGAAAGGAACATCTACTGAAACCTTCTCTAAAGGAGCCATGAAACGGTGAAAGAGAAAACAAAAATTATGGCTGGGCTCATACTGGGCATTAATTGAAAAAGAATAACAAATACACACACACAAATAAAATGGTTTAGTTCTTTTTAGACATGGTGACTGTACAATGAGAAAGATGATCTCTCTCTCTCTCTCTGTCTCTCTCTCTCTGTCTCTCTCTCTCTCTGTCTCTCTGTCTCTCTGTCTCTCTGTCTCTGTCTCTGTCTCTGTCTCTGTCTCTGTCTCTGTCTCTGTCTCTCTCTCTCTCTCTCTCTCTCTCTCTCTCTCTCTCTCTCTCTCTCTCTCTCTCTCTCACACACACACACACACACACACAGATTCAGAGCAGTGTCTCTCCTGAGTTTGTTGGTTTCTCATCTGGGCAATGTACTAGCTGGAGCACAGGGGTTCCCTAGTCAGAACCAGGGGATCTCACCCAAGGGGAACAATGCTCTAATAATGCAGAGCCACCCTGACTCTTCCTTTCTCCAGGGCCAGACCCTTCCCATTGGGAACAACCAGCCTTGACTACCCATTCACCAAAACCCTATGCCAGGGCGCTGGGTGAAGGAATCCCGGGACATGTGGCTTCTCAGAGCCTGGATAGAAAACAAAGCAGGTGCCTCCAGAAAGGTGTCTGACCTGGGGTGGGGGTGTTGTTGGGGACTTTGATGGAGACCTAAAGGCTATATACATCGTTGGACTCCCTACTTCCCTCCTACATACTGCTGGGCACAACTTGGCAAATTCTTGGGGAGGACTAGGAGACCAGATGGACTGGGAGCACTAGCAGAATTTGGCAGAACTGGGAAATGTGATCACACAGTCAGAAATGTTGACAGCTGGGGTTGGGGGTACTTGGCGGTTTTATGTGTGTCAGAGGGGGTGTGTTTTTCTCCCAAATACCCACCTTCTATCTGACCCCAGTGCCCTCACCTCTCTAGTGGGCTCTTCTGGGAATGTCCTCAGGTGAAAGGGTGACGGAGCACAGAAGACAAGGGCTCACACAACAACGGGGGCCTATCTTCTGTATCCTACACCCCCCTGCCCAGCAAAAGGGAAAAGAACCTAGAAGGAAGGTGTGGGGTGCTGCTCCCCACCTCTGACTAAAGCCACCAGGTTCCCACCAGGGAGAGGAAGGCTGCAGATGCACAGCTGTGTGGCTCCCACTGCTCCAGGCCAGGGGCTCTGTGGTGCCCCCACCTCCCCATCCCTGCAGCTCCCCTTTTCCTGAAACACTGGCCACTACGGATGAGGGTGGGATCCCCGGGTGGACACCCACCTCCACTCCCGACCCCTGGGGTGCATTTGTGGCAGAGCCAGGACAGACTGTGGGGCATGGGGGAGGCAAGAGGCAAGGGTCCAGGTCCGCGAGGGTGGGGAGGAAGGGTAGAGTGGGGGATGGGGTTTACAGGGGGGGTTGGGGGTGTGGGAGCACAGGTCGGCCACTCAAGTGAGCTGCTGGGAGAAGCTGTAGGCTGTGACTCAGGGTGCGCGCCACCGGGAGTCTGAGGACCAAGGGCCGGAACCAAGTCAGGGCCACAAGCAGGCCAGGGGCACAACAGCTCCGCCAGGTGACTGCTAGAGGCTCCGCAGGTCCCAGCCAGCAGGCCATGTTTGAAACCCAGTGCGGACGCGTGGTGGAGCTGCGCACAGCCTCTGCTCCTCCTCAGCCACCACCGCAGCCTCAGTGGCCTCCTAACCTGTGGCCGCCGCCGCCTCAGCAGCCACTGCCTCTGCCATGCTCCCCACACCGGGACCTCAGACTCAGGGCCACCATGCTGGGCACCTCCGAGGGGCTGCGTGTGGCGAAGTGCCTGCCATGCAGGCTCCGCATGCTCTGCGCTCCCGGCCAGGACCCACACTATGATCGGAGCAGCCGCCAGCCACTGAAGCCATTTCCACGGGTGCTGGTGCTCATGCTCCCTCTTCTCCCAGCTCTCTCTGGGGCCTACACTCCTCTCCTGGGTCCCCCCGCACCTGCTGCACACACACCCCTGCCTCCTTGGGCCCCTGGCCATTGCTGCCACCAAAGTGCGCTCCTGGGCCCTGCCCCCTCCTCCCCTGGGCCACACCCCCCACCCCTGGTCACAATTGCAGCCCTGACTGGGCCCTGAGGCTTCTAGACCATGGCAATTGCAGCCTTACCTCAGCTGAGCACTAACCCTCACCCCCAGTACCGGCCCAGGGATCGAATCTCCCCTCAGCCCCACCAGTGGAGGAGACTCTCCTCCATCCTCCTCCACTCCACACACCAAGCAGGTACATGGTGACACTGGTGTGTGTATGTGTGTTTGTGTTTGTGTGTGTGTGTGTGTGTGTGTGAGTGTTGGGGATAACCACCTCTCAAGGACTCAGATCATAGCACCCCTTGGGATGACTCAGCACACAGCACACTTCCAAAATCAGCACAAAGCACCCTGGGTAAATGACTCAGCACACAGCTCCCTTTGAAGGACTCAGTATGTAGTATGCTGAGTACTCTATCCAGCACCCTTTGAAGGAGGGAGTCTGTAGCCCAGAGTGTAAAGGACGCAGTGCATGGCCACTTTGAAACACTCAGCACATAGCACTCTTTCCCAGGGACTCATCACACCCTGTGATGAAGCACATTGTGTAAAACACCCAGGGCACAGCTTCCCTAGATAAACTCAGCACAGAACAATTTTAAAGACTCAGCACATACCACACTGTGGAAGCTCTCAGCACACAGCACCATTTGAAGGACAGTACAGAACACCCTATGGAAAGGACTTGGCACACAGCACTCAAAATACACCTCATCCCTCTCTTCTCAATGGCTCACAAATAGCAGGACCCTTTAGGATGCATTAGCACACCACAACATTTGAAGGATTCAGCATACAATACTTTGTGTAATGGACTCAGCACAAAGCCCCCTTTAAAAAAAACCAGGATGGCCCACTCTTCTCAGGGACTCAGCACATAGCACCCTTTGGGATGACTCAGCAAACAGCATATTTTTGAGGACTCAGCATGTAACTCCCATGAGGGAAGGACCCAGTAAATAGCGCCCTGTGAAGGACTCAGCACATAGCTGTATGTCACAAGTTCAGCTGTCATTAGAATTAGGGTGCTTTCTTCAGTATCACCATTCTTCAGAAACACTTCACAAATCCTACTAGTTCACATTTAGACAAGCTGTGTTTTATGGGGAAAGTCAGCTGGGCGTCTTGAACTCAAAGCTTGGGGGCCCTGTCCCTGAGCTCTTTGGTTCAATGCTAGAGCTCTACCACTTGGAGGCACAGATCCAATTTTGTTTTTTGGGTTTGTTCTTTGACGGGTCTTATGGTGATAAGTAAGGCCAAGTTGGGGTATCCGTGGGCAAAAGCTCTTAGCTCAGCCTGGAGCTGACCTCTCCCTTCCCTGTATCCCTGGAAAGCTGGGCCTCCTGGAGCTCTCTTGGCCTAGGGTGGAACAGACCTGCTCTGGCATCAGCCATCAGGGTGAGCAAAAGTCAGCTTGGCTCTGGTCACTTCCCCAAATTGAACTCTAGAGGATAATGGCATGAGACGGCATATTCTGCGTGTGGCCACCAGGGGGCAGGAGTGGCCCACAATAGGGATTGTACTTGAGAGTTGTGTTTACTCTTGCTTCCCTGGGGCCCCCATCATGATTGAAAGCCACCCTGGACAGGAAAGTCCTTGAGACTCTTACCTACAATTAACCATCGAAAAGCAAGTGGGCTGTGGCTCAAGTGGCACAGCACTAGTTTTGAGCAAGAAAACTCAGGGATAGAGCCTAGGCCCTGAGTTCACACACACACACACACACACACACACACACACACACACACACACACACACACAAACCCACACACCACATGCATGCAAAATCAGAGATTTCTACACTGCAGTCTTTGGGTATTCTCGACTTTTTCCCCCACTAAGCCTGGTGGCTGCTGGCCTAGGTGTTTGGTGCATACAACATCACCTGGCATCTTCAATTTTGGGGGAACAGAATGGCTAGAAGTTCAACCTTCCCCCATCCCAGCTCCTTGATTGGGTCATGGTCTATCCAGGCCCTTTAGGACTCCTTTACAGACTCGCCAAGATTCCTTCAAAAGGCATCACATACTGGGCACTGGTGGCTCATGCCTGTCATCCTAGATACTCAGGAAGCTGAGATCTGGAGGATCATGGTGCCAAGCCAGTCTGGGCAGGACAGTGCATGAGACTCTTATCGATGAACCATCAGAAAACAAAAGTGGCATTGTGGCTCAAGTGGTAGAGTGCCAACCTTGAGAAAAAGAGCTCAGGGACAGCTCTCACAGCCAACAACAACACGGAGATGCAATGCATGCTGTCTTTGGGATTGGCATGGGCCAACTATAATTGGAATTAATTATAATTGGAATTAATCAAGTCCTCCAAGACAAAGCAGTACCTCCTTTAGTCCTGTGCTTCTCCATCTCTTCTCACCCCCTGGCCTTGTCCGTGCTTTGAGTCAGCATGGGTCTGGCTGGACAGGAGGACTCCAAGGAAGATCTCAGAGCAATCACCCCCACTTTCTTCTGCCCTGCTCACCCTGCTGCTTCTGCTCTTTGCCATAGACCTTCTTCCTGGAATCCATCCATGAGGTCATCACCACCAACATAGTGGTGAATGGTGGGTCTGGCCTAACTAGGGGCAGTGAGATGTGGAAGTAGGTCTGGGACTAAGAGCTTCCACTTTGGGTGTGGGCTGAGGCCTGGGCTGACCGTTATTTCATCCTGAGCCTTGCAGTGGTGGGGAGACAGTTTAGCCTTTACATTGAGTCAGGTAAGATCACAATCTGGAGGACCACTTGTGTGGGGAAGGATGTGGGACTCAGGGGGCCACGGTTTTTGGTACTCTCTTGGGACTCCCCACTCCCTCTCTCATCCCTCAATGGTAGAAGAGAAACTTCAACTCAGGGTGTGGGAAGAGGGGGCAGGGGAATATTTTGGGATGAACCAGACTTGTGCTTCATATTCATCCTAGCCCCTACTTCCTATTTATGTGAGGAATGGCCATATGGGGTTGGGAGGGGGGAAAATGATCCTACCTGAGAATGTGGCTCAGTGGTAGAGTGTTCGCCTAGCATGCCTGAAGCCTTTGGTTCTATTCCACACAGAAAAAGCTGGAATGGGAGGTGGGGCCAGCCTTGATCAAAAAGAGCTCAGGGACAGTGGCCAGGCCCTGAGTTCAAGCCCCAGGCCTGGAAGAACAAATCTTTGTTTTTAGGGTTTTTTTTTTTTTTGCTTTGAAAACAATTTATTCTTTGTGATAAGCAAAACATAGGCCTCTTTCCTGGCCACCAATGGGCCATTAGATGTCCCTTGATGTGGAGCACATGGGCAGCCAAGATGGCGCTGGGAGAGAATAGAGTGGGCAGACCCCAATTGATCTGCCGATCAGTGCCTAACCAGCCCATGAAGGCTCAGGTGAATGATAGGGTGCGACCTTGACAATGATTGGTTCCTCTTATTCCCTTGCCATGACACTGGCCCTTTTTGTCTTTAAAAGGGGCTGCTCTCTGTTAATAAACGAGTTTTCTACCTGCTGGTTTTGGCTTCCCGCTGTGTCTGATTGTTTCCCAGGCTGAGGGAGGCTGGGGAACAGGCAAGTGCTGCACTTTCCTTTCCTCGGACCCCACCCATTTTTGTGGGGCCGACTAAGACCCAACACCTTTAGTTTGGGCCAACTCCCTTCAGCCTCTGCCCTACCCTACCCCCAGTTTAACCTTCCCGTTGCCCGGCAGATGGAGGCCTGAGAGAAAGCCACTTGGTCACCTACTTCTGGTGGCTGCCAAGGCTTTTGAGAGTCAGTATGTCACATAGAGAGTCATCATCCGCATCAATCTACAGGAGAAAGTGAGGGAGCACTCCTCCCTTGAGCCTGGGAGCTGTGGGCGGATCTGGATGTGGGGCATCTGGAGCAGGACATATTCCTTGAGGGAGTACACTATGGAGTCGGGAACCCTGACCTCTCCTCTGGCAGTTTCCAGGCTGTCTTCAAGTTGCTTCTGAAGCAGCTATGGGGAGGTGGGAGGGGGTTCTGCCTGTGCTGGCATCTGGAGACTGCTGTCTGTGCCTTCCCTGGCCAGGAGTAACAGCAGCTCCCACAGCACTCTCCTCTTCTCCATCTTCTCCTGGGACAGCCAGTGCATGCACTGGGCTTTCTCCCATCACAGCTCATTCAGGACCAACATCTGCTCTTTACATACCATGAGGGACTCCTTGATAGTTTGGATGTGTGCTGGCTGCATCAATGGGGGAGTTCACCTGCTGGACTCTGGAAGTCTACCTCATCAGGCAGGTCATGGATGAAGCAGATTTTCTTCTCAGATGCCCGTGTCCTGCTTCCCATCCCCATGCATGCTGTGGTGGCAGCTCATGGGGTTGAGGGCCTATGGCTCCAGCTCAGTCTGACTCCCTGGGTCGGCCAGGGGGTGCCTGCAGCTGGCCTGCCATTCTTGTGTGAGGAGTTTCCCCCTGTGGATCTCATCCTCCAAGAGCCCTCTCAGAACCATGTCACTCCTGGTCTGGGGGACATCTCCATCCTATGTGATGGTCACATGGGGGGGGGGGATTCGCCTCCTTACCTTTTGCTTCAGGGCTCATGCCTTCCCCTTCCCCAGGGAAAGCCAGGAAGCTCAGCTGGGTCTGCAGGCACTCCTCCTGTGATCTGGTGGCTTCCAGGCCCTTGAGAGTGTCCTGCCAATTCGGGGACATCACCTGGTCCCTCTAGTTTGTTGACCCCTGCACTTGCTTCTGCTGCTCCGCAGTTGGGTCTGCCTCTCTAAGTGCTGCTGCAAGGCCTCCTTCTCAGAGCACAGACGCTCATTGGAGACAATGTGCCATTCACAGGAGGCTCTGAACTCCTGCACTGGCCCAGGGACTGCTACTGCTGCTCCTGAGCTGCTTGGCTATCTCTCTCTCAGCCACCACTATCCATTTCTCTATATTCTTCTCTGAGCAGTCCTGCTGTTCCCACAGATGTTTCTTCATCTATTGCTCTGAGTCAAGGATGCTGGCAAGCTCCTCCTTCTCACTGCTCACCCTGTTGAGAGCGTTCCACAGCAGGGCCAGCTTTTCCTCCGGTTGTGCATCCCACACATATGCTCATCGTGGGGTCTCAGGGATCTCCTGCTGATCCTAGGCTTTCTCCTCCAGTCTCTACAGTTGCTCCTGCTGCTCCACGTTCTGAAGGCGGAGACTGGTTTTCCTGGACCTGGATGTGAAGTTGTTCCTCCAGGTTTTTCAACTCCATCTCAGTACCCAACGCCCTCCAGCGTTTGTTGGAACTTGCATATTCTCTTCTTCATGTTGCTCTTCTGTATCTAGAGCACTTCCAGCTTCTCATGCAACTCTGTGTTCACTTGCTCCAGGTCATCAAAGTTTCTGGTATTTTCCTCGAGCTGAAGGGTCACACCATTTAGCTGTTCGAAGAACATTTTGGTCTCCTCCTTTGCAACAGTGACCGCAGAAACCGCTATCTCCAGCTCTGCCACATGCCACTCGGTAGCTTGCAGGCAGCTTGTGAGAGCTTTGTGATCCCTTTCTCTGTCATCAGTGGCCTGCTGCACTCGGGCCAGTGCACATTGTAAATAGCTTTCTGCTGAAACCAACCGCTGTATGGGTGCCTTTTGGATTTCTACCTCCATTTTTGGTGCTGCATATATCTGGTCTATCTTCTCCCTCTCTTACTCCCACTGACGCTGAGGGTCTGTCTTTCCCTACTTTAGTGGTTGGATCTTGGCAAGGAGTGCCTGGTTTCTTCTTTTCTGTCATCCAGGGTGGGCACCACATGCGGGTAGCACCTCTGTGGATCCTTGGTGGTATTGGGACCCTTAACATTCTGGACCCTGGTGGCTGTGACTGTGTCCAAAGGCAGGGGAGGCCCATGGTCGGCATCACCTTTGGCCGGACTCTCCATTCAATCTGGCTCCCCAGTGGTGTTTGTCTTGGGGATCCCTCCCTTTTTCTAGTTCTTTGTTTTCTTGAATGTTTCAGGTCTGTCGGGTGGATACTGCTGGTGTTTTTGTGGCACTTTCTTGCCCACAGTTCTCTCATTGAGTCTTATTGTTTCAGACATCTGAGTAATGAGACAGGAAAGTTGGGCTGGCCACATTCTCAGGATCTAGGAAATCCTCTATTCTCCCACTCACCAATTAGGACATCATTTCTTATTCTACCTCAAAGTCATCTGGAGTCTCTTTCTTATCACTCAACCACCTCTACCTTCCTCAACTGCTGGTAGTGGTGTCAACCAACAGAGGGAATCCAGGTGTAACTGGGAAGCATGGAATGTGGGCATGGCCACTATTCTTGTATCCCATTGGTCAAAAAAACCATGAAAGAATGGGGGTGTGCCCAGAATACTGTGATGCAGACAGAATGGACAGAGTCAAGATGACAGCAGCCCTTTACCAGGAAACTCTGTCCAATCCATTTGGGGTCAAGAGGGAGACCTGCTTTAGCCAGATGGCTGCACAGATTGTGGTGTATGTCTGTTTGTTGCCAGTCCTGGACCTTGAACTCAGAATCTGGGCACAGTCCATGAGATGTTCTTACTCAAGATTAGCCCTCTACCACTGGAGCCACACAGCTCTACTTTTGCTTTGTTGGCATTGAGGTTGGACAGGGGTCTCAAGGACTTTCCTTCGTAGGGTGACTTTGTCCATGATCCTCCTATCACAGCCTTGTAAGTATCAAGGAGGACTGGTGAGAGCCACTGGTGCCTGGCTAATCATTGTTCGGGATTATGGCTTCCTCAGTAGCCTGCAAGCCTTCAGCAATGCAAGGTGAAGTATCCTTTGGAACCGGATCACTCAGACCCAGATGGCCATAGTGCAAAGGAAGAAAATGTAAAAACGCCATCACACCACTTTTTTTCTGTGCATTCCCCCGCCACCTTGCACAAGGCCTGAAGTTCTAGGATCCCAGGATAGACTGTGTTTTCAGCAGGTGCACCCCAGCCTATGGTGGTGAAAGCTGAGGCACGGTTGCCCTGACCTGATGTCAAGACCTTGCTTGGCAAAAAGAAAAAAGAAAAAAAAGCTTCCTGGCTTTCAATTCACGCCGTTTCTTCTACCTTTGAGTTTTAACTTAAGGCCTGGGTAACTCTGAAGCACGGTGGATGAAGGGGAAGCTCACCATGCTTGAAGACAAGAAAGTAAGGCCTGGTCCCTAGGCCTGAATTCAAGTCCCAGCTCTGGAAACATTCTATTTATATACATTGAAAGGTATGATTTGTACTTATGTATAAATGTTCAGTCCATGTCCTGTTTGTTGTGGTTATTTAATGTATTTTTGTTTTACTCATTTATTTTCCTTTTTTTATTGTGAAAATATTGTACAGAGGGATTACAATTACATGGGCAAAATAATGAGTATATTTCTTATAAAGCATTGTAGCCTCCTCCTTTGTTTCCCAGTCCCATCCCTTCCCATCATCCCCTCTGCCCCCACCCAATCCTTCCCACTCCATCCTGCCACCCTGCACCAAAGTTGTAAAGTTCGTTTTCGACATAACGACTTGTACATCTCATTGTTGCAATGGGTCCACCTGTATCCCTATTTAAATGAATTGTTTTTCCCTTCCCCTCCACAAATTATACCGACATCAAATACAATGAAAGCCGGGGTTATACTGTGGGGGAGGGTCATTCAAAGCAACAAAGAAATAATTTTATAAATGTGTTAGAAACAATCACAAGAAAGAAAACATTTGAGCACATATCTTAGGGTTCATTTCCCCAACTTCACTTTAACTGACCTTTTCGGCTTGACTCAGTTATTTACTAGATATTGCAAATAAGTGAAACCATGGGACCTATGTTTCTTTGAGCCTGGCTAACTTCACTTAATAAAATTTTTGCCAAGTCTTTCCATTTGCTAATAAATGGGGCAATGTCATTCTTTCTGATGGAGACATAGAATTCCATTGTGTATATATACCACATTTTCTTGAACAATTCATCTACTGAGGGGCATCTGGGTTGGTTCCATATCTTAAATATACTAAATACTGCTGCAA